>NC_056747.1:477722511-477795011 GCF_019279795.1 Protopterus annectens | reverse complement strand
CCTAGAAACACTTGGGATAAGTACTTCTGTATTTCTTACTGAGCTACTGAAACAGCGCTGCACTTATTTTTGGCATTTTATGTCTCAGAATTGCTTTGGTTTATGCTCTAGTAGAGGCAGAGCTAAGTCATTTCTAGCCTTCTGATTGTTTGAAGAACCCTAAATTGTTCTGTTTAGCTATTGGCTAGGGGGCTCAGTTTTACTTTTTTTGTATTTCTGTGCTTTTATGAGTTGCTAGCATTTGCTCAATACTGTCATCTCACAGCCACATTTAACATGCACTGCAAGATGCAGATACTAAGAACCATAACTTTCTCTATATAACCTACTTCTGAAATTCTTAGTGTACTTAATAAATCAGTTGCTGCATAAAAAACAGTGTCTTGCGTTACCTGCTTTAGACAGATAGCACTCATGTCAAACAACTCCAATCATGCAGACACTGCTCCCCCTCCAGCAGGAGCCATGGATCTGCACTTTCCAGCTGTCTCTGTAGCCAGTTTAGTAAAAATAGTCATCCTGAAAACAATGTAGAAAATGTCTTATCTTTACTGGAAACCACCTACTACTTAAACAATCTGCCTTAAAAGCAAGTATTGCATTTGCAGTCATATCTGAGGGCTGTAGCACTCGGTGTGTGGTTGAAGCTGTAGCAACTGTTTGCTACAGCTTATGAGGATTTTTTTTTTTAACTAAGACATGAGCACAAGTTGCTGCATTTATATCTTGCTTGTGTAGAGAGCCATAGCACTCAGGTTTTAGTTTAAAAAGAAAAAAAGAGTTTCTTTTTATTTAATGAAACAAAAAACAGGCTGGAAGGAAGCAAGCAAGGTCACAAAATACACCAAAATTTAATGCCACTTAATGCCATTAACCTTTGGTGTATTTTGTGACCTTGCGTGCTTCCTTCCAGCCTGCTTTTTGTTTCGTTTGGTGGTCACTGTGGTTGGAATCCCCTTTTTCTACTGGTTCTTTTTATTTAAATTGCAGCAAGTAGTTGATAAAGTTTAGACCACACACACAGAATGCTACAGTGCACAGATTAGACTGCAAATGTAAAGCAGGAGGGTCATGGGCAAGGAACAAATACAGGACCAGAAAGCCTGGTCAAGAGGGAAGGGGAGTGTGTTTTGCATCTGGTCACCTGGTTGGTGTGCCAGTAGAGGGAATGTCGCTTTTTTTGTTTTGTTTTTTTGCACCAGCTATGCTACTGCCTATATGCATCTGCTTCAGTCAAAAATAAACATAACACCGAATTCAAAAATAAACCCCTATTTTGGAATGCCACTATAAACAGGTTCTATAATAAAAGTAAAAGCTCACTGCATGCAAAACTAAATCTACCTCTCAAGTATCCAAAAATGATTTTGCTAAACTCAACAAGGAACTCCAAACCTGATCAAATCAACCAAATCCAGGTATAAGGTACACAAAATAACTCCCAAGTGAAGGGTAACCACAATGCCTTCTTTAAATTTGTTAGAATCCCTAGAAATAATACAAAGCAGCGTACAGAGCTAATAGCAAATGATAGCACATACTCAGAACCAGAGGACATGGCCAAACTACTAGCAAAAAAATCTGCCCCAAGTTCCCTCCCCAATCCCCTTTAATATTCTCATATCAAATACCCACATCTATTCACCCCCCAACCTCACAACACCAAATTCACAAGGCCCTGTCTAAGGCAAAAAAAAAAAAAAAAAAACAGTACATCTATGGGACCAGACAACATACCAAGCTGCCTACTGGTTAGCCTAAAATATGAAATATCAGACCCCCCTGCAGAGGCTAGTCAATATTAGCCTCAAAACAGGTTTTATGTTGGATGAATTGAGGACAGACACAGACATTCCTTTTCAAAAAGGTGGGGCTACAATGGCCCCAGGTAATTTCAGACCCATAACTTGACCAGTGTCATCTGTAAGGCAACAGAAAGAATCATTATGGAACTAATAAACAGGAATATAAGTGGCCTACAGACTCTCAACCTAACCCCGTCTGGATTCATCAAGAGCAAGTCCTGCTTACTTAACCTAATTGATTTCTTTGAAAAAGTGACTGAGGCCACAGAAAAGGGAAAAAAAAATCACAGTATGTTGCCTATCTAGACCATGCAAAGGTGTTCAAAATAATCCCACACTTAGACATTGTAAATAAACTGTCCCAGCTAAATGTTAGCTTATATATAATTTGCTGGATAGCAAACTGGCTCACAAATAGAACACAGGAAGTTAAGGTGGGCAGCTCTATTTACTCCAAAAGACCTGTTACTAGTGGAGTGAATCAGGGTTCAGCCTCTGGGTCATTTCTCTTTAGCATTTACTTCCTGGAGGTCAAAGTCTACGTAAAAGAATTGTGGCTGTCCAAGTCTGGAGATGATTGCAAACTTGGTGCCATCATAAACTCCTCTGAGGATCACACACGAGGGCCTGTTGCACCAAATCCATGGAATTAAACTAAATGCCATAAAATGTATATCCATATCCTTTGGGAAGCATGGCTCCCTGTGCTACTATCACAGTGACAACACTCCTGAAAACTGATCCTGTAGTTAAAGATTGGGGAACCTATGTTGACAATGAACTGTCCTTTGATCACCTCATATCCAGTATTGCAAGGAAGTCCTTTTTCATCAAAAAGCGTATATCTAAAGGTATAGCATGCAGATCCAGGGTAGTAATACTTACTCTGTACTTGGTACTCATTATGCCGATTATTGAGTATAATGCCCCTTTTGGTATGTACCAGTCCATATATTTGTCACAGCTGGAATTACAACAATATTTCCTCACTAAAAATCAAGATCCTAAAATTAGAAAAAAATATGCATACCCTCTCAAAGCCTTATTTCACTGCTCACTATCATATAGGCTACTTGACAGGCGACCTTTGCTTTATAGAGACAGCCTCAACAAGACCTGTTCTATCAGACCTATTAGACATTCAGAAGTCCATTAGTATCAGAAACACCCACTCAAAGGACCTCAATCTCTTCTACAAGATTAACAGAACATGCTGCAGGGATAGGTATTTATCACAGAGAGCCACTTCTATGGAATTGTCATCCCTCCACATAAAGCAGAGTACTTTTCTTAGTCTATTCAAATGTAACTTGGATGAATGGATGGGTAACCACAAACCCACCCTAGTTTCAGTGCCAAGGGTTCTCATGCATATGAGAAACATGTATATACACTTACATATACTTGTTCAGCCTATCTTTGGTGATAAATATTGCACAATATAAGGGATAATAATTACTATTAGAATGCAGGGCTAGGATTCTTATAATATTCTTAGATCAATAGCCTAAGTTAGGTACATCTGAATATGAGGCCTGGGTGTTGCATCAACTGTCTTCCCTTCTTTCATTTCAATGTGACTCTCCTACCATCTTCATCAATAATGACTGACTGTCATGGACTTCTCTCTCACAGCCCAGCCATCTCTTAGCTGGATGTCCCACTTTTCCTCTTGCCTTTACTGTATATGTCAAATCTTATTTACCAAATCATCTTCTGCTTCCCTGCACATGTTCCCAAACCAGCATAATCTGTTCTCATTGACCTTCTCTGAAACTGGAGCTACATTGGCTTCTGTTCTAATGTCAACACTCCTTCATCACTCTGACAGTGTACTTCCTACCAACTGTATCTGGTACTTCATCTCCTTCACATCTAGATCCTTCATCTGCTCTACCTTCACTGCTCAGGCTTCCTTACAATACACTGTTTTATACTCCTTATTGTTCAGCTTCTTTGGCATTATTCTCTCACACTTTGCCATTTGGATGCAGCCCCTCTGATTCTAGTTTTGACCTCCTCATTCAGACTTCCCTTCTCCAACAACCACCCTTCCCAGATACTTGAAGCTGTTGTATATACCATATGCAAAGTACAGCTATAGACCTCTTTCCATTTGGAGAATTCAGATCTCCTTTGATTTGGAAGTGGAGCCATTTTCTTGTCCTAGTGGTTCAGCTAATCCTGAAATGGTTCAATGCATAAATATAAATTATGTCAGTAATAGTGACTTGATCCCTGTCCTAGGTAACCTAGATACCCTTACCCTGAAGTGTACTGCTTGTGATCAAGAACAAATGGTGCTGCTGTCACTGATGTCCCTTATCAGATTACACCATTCCACGTGAATCAGGGTTTAATCTGGACTCTCAAGCTTTGATATCATGCACAGTTTCAAAACTGCAACAGAATTGTACAGAGTTTGAAACACTGACAGTGATGATCTGTCATTCTTTAGGGCAAACAAAGGCTTGACAATCATGACTTTTATCTGCTATTCAGGAATCACACTCTTCAACAGGCTCTGCAATGTAGCCCATACAGTGAACTGTAAAGGTAATTCTGGCTTCAGATGTTAGGCTATAGCTTGATTCTTCACTGATAAGGTTGACTGGGTATCTGGAATGGTACTAGATAGGGTATGCCTATTGCCTATGCTGGGCCATAAGTTTGATTTTTGGGTTACATTCAGCTGTGTGTGGACTAGACCTTGGATCAGTCACACTATTTGTGTTACGTAAATGTCCTTAGTTCAATTACGTATGTGTGTGTGTGTGTGTGTGTGTGTGTGTGTGTGTGTGTGTGTGTGTGTGTGTGTGTGTGTGTACATTTTTTTCCCCTGCTGGCCAAAAATTAGTTGGTCATTTGTTTTCTATATACAGTGGCTTTCCAGAGCTTCATCTAGTCAAATATATTCTGACATAATATAGCAAACAACAGAAGTAATGAACATTTGAAATCTGCGTGGCAGGGCTCTGGTATGCATTGCAATGACCTGCAGCATCCACACAAACATCCTGCACTAACAAAATCTGCAAAGCAGTGTCAAAATACTGCATGATGCCTATGACAGTCTCAATGTGAGCAGATTCAAATGAGTTAATATGTGGTTCAGTATACAGTAAGTAGACTGGATATTTTTCTAATAGGACATGGTACTCAACGAGACACTTCCTGCTACTGCCAATGTTAAGCATTCTGCCTTATGGCAAGCAAACTGTCAAGGTACATCTAGGACAAAACAAAAAAAAAACAATTTGCAGGTTCTGAAAAGTTAAAAAGCAAATTATTTAAAACAGTTTAACAATTTAAATAATTTCCTCTTGCAATTCATTAAATTAATTGCAACTGTAAATATAGGCAAAATGTATGAAAATGTGCTTTTCTTGGATGAATTGATATGTACAGATTTTTGTTAATGCTGTTTGTTTAACATTTATACTGCTGCAGCACTCATGAACCACACAAGTTCTTGAGAGGTGTGGGATGCATAAAATTTGACCTGCAGAAAAAAATGCATGTGACTTAGCGAAAAGATGCAAAGCAGCTGTATAACTGATCCTGAATGCAACATTTTTATTGCTGTGCATGCTGTGTTTTCCATTAAGAACTGTAGGCAATACTTTTAACACATTCAATGTACTCTCTAAGGTATATTTTTCTAGGCAGTGATTTCTAGTTTAAAGCACAACAATTTTAAAGAAAATACAGGGTCATTACACTGCTCCCAACATGTTATTCTTAAAAGTACAATTTTGTCATTTGGCTTATCCACCTGCATTTCATTCAACTGCCTGTGGATTTCAATTTTAACACTTGTAATGTGTTTGTAGTGAGGAACTGTATGAAAAATTCTCATTTCTGCAAAGCAGAATTTGTCGTCTTTCAGTAAATGTTCATTGAATATATAATGCACTTTTAATTTACAGAGGAACTATCACCAGCAGGCATCAACCACATAGCACCAAGCTCACTCTTAGTGAGTAGTAGCATACTTCAGGCAGTCCCCTATTTTAACTGCATTGTAGAGTCCACTTTCCTATGGAAAGAATGCATCTTAGTTACTAGCTCAACGGTGAGGTCACTGAAAACAGTAGGCAATCTGCTGACATCATGCAAAAAAAAGCAAGACTTCATCATTGATTTCTCTAACATGTTTATACTGTTTTACAGATTTACTTCACTGTAACAAGCACGCAGACAGTGCATAAAAAAGAACTGATACAATGTTGTTCCAGCCACTTGTCTTATTAATCTACCCTAGTGTCTAGTACTCTGTAAATAATTTTTACAACCATCCTCTGTTGACTGGTACCAAACACACAGCTTGACCAGAACAATCCCACAACCTGTCTTATAGCTACTTTTCCTGCTCATCACTGCTGCTTTATTAAATCAGTTATACTGCCATCATTTCTAGTCACTGACAAGATACATTGTGACTGTTGCTATTCTTAGTATCACATGATCCAACTGTACTTTCATAGGAAAGGATTACGTTAGTAATAAAATATCCCTCAGGTGCTAATATTGTGAAGTTCTGCACTTTGGCTAAGTGTTCTTTAGAAACATGACAGTCTTTCTCTTTGTATTTGAAGTACAATATTTCTTTCATATGTTGTATAAACATTGTATTATTGATGAGAAGTATAAAGCAGCAAGTCAAAACCTACCATTATTACAGTTACTGAGATTAGAACCACACAGCTTATTAGCAGCACAATGAAAGCTTCAGTCAGAAATACAGAGCAGTAATCATTAACTATTATTTATGACACAAGATAATTAGTTTATATAGGTTCATAGGTTCATAGGTAGTTACTAGGCTATCAGCCCTAAGGCCTATACAAGCCTAGCCAAAAAGGTACCCTGGCTTTCGCCACCCAAGAAAATTATTTTCCTGTGCCCCTGTCAAGCAGAGCCACAGAGGTGATCCCCAGAGTGAATTTCCTATTTCCCATCCAATCATCAAGATTTTTCTTGAAGAATGCTAATGAGGAGCTTTGTTTGATATAGGTAGCTTGTTCCAGAGTATGGGAAGTCTCAGGAACAGGAATCTATCCCTCCAGCATGTTCTGTTTATTGTGGTGACAAGGTTTAGGTCCCTAGAGCGTGTAGCTCAGAGGGATTGGGATTTCTTTAAGTGGAGCATGTCCAACAGCTCTGGGTTTGGCATAGCTTTGTATGTTAGGCAGAGATCGCCTCTGAGTAGGCGATATGCGATGGGGTAAAGCTGGCGTTTTTTGAGACGGTCTGCATAGGGCATCTGTTTGAGGCCAGTAATCCTCTTTGTGAGGTATTTCTGCGGCCTTTCCAGTTGTTGAAGATGTCTTATGAGGTACATACCAAAAGGGGCACTGTACTCTATAATGGGTCTAATGAGTGACGAGTAGAGGGGAACAATGACCTCTTTTTTCCTGGATGAGAAACCTTTTGTGATGAGGTGTGCCATGCAGAAGGATTTCCTGACTACTGTGGTGATGTGATTATCAAAGCAGAGACTACTGTCCAGCTGTGTCCCAAGGTCTCTTATCACACTTTCGGTGTTAAGTAGACTACCACCTATGTGGCAGCTCATGGGTACAGAGTTTTTACCAAAGGGGATGACAATGCACTTTTTGACACTGAGCTTGAGGCCATGGCTTTGACATAAGGCATCTGTCTCAGTGAGGCCCTTTTGTAGGATGTCCACATCGTTAGGAGTTTCAATTATGGCTCCTAGTTTGCAGTCTTCTGCGAACATCGTTAGCCAAAGACCTTCTGTGTTAGCCTGTACTTCAGAAAAGTAGATACGAAACAGGAGAGGACCCAGGACTGAACCCTGTGGTACTCCACTTGTCACTGGTTTGAAGTCGGATTTGGAGTCTGCTACTTTCACAGTGTGGGTTCTGTCAGTGAGCCAGCTGGCAACCCATCTTGTGACATAGGGATTTATACCTAGTTTAGTGAGTTTATCTATAATTCCAGAGTGGGGGATGGTGTCAAAAGCCTTGGCAAGATCTAGATAGGCTGTGTGAACCACCTTACCCTTGTCTATGACTTTGGTGACTACTTCAAAGAAGTCAATCAGGTTTAGGAAACATGATCTGCTTTTTACAAACCCAAACTGGGTGAGGTCCAGAGTATGGAGATTACCAGTGTCTTTGTTTATACGTTCCATGATGATACATTTCATAGCCTTGCAGACCAGGCTAGTTAGGCTAATGGGGTGGTAGTTCTCGGGGTCCGTGGTGGCTCCCCCTTTGTGGAGTGGGATAACTGTCACTGTGCTCCATTCAGTGGGTACAAAGCCTGAGGTGAGGCTATGACTGAACATGGTGCTTAGGTTGGGTGCCAGTTTATTCTGTAGTTCATGTAGAACGCAGCCTGGGATGTTGTCAGGTCCCATGGATGCTATGTTCTTGGCTTTGGATAGTGTGTTTTTTACCTGTGCAGCCATGATTAGAGGAAATTTGCATTCTTCCAGTATCGAGATGAGCCATTTAGGGGGTGGGGGGTAAAGTTAGCACTGAACCTATTTGCCAGGATGTTGGCAATATCAGTTGGTTCTGTATATTTAGTGCCATTGTGCTGTAACTCAGAGCAGATCTGAGTGTTGCCATTGAGATACTTGACATAGTTATAGAATGCTTTGTGGTTGTCAGTGGCGATTTTGTTTTCATAACTAGCTTTGGAGGATTTTATGAGGGATCTCAGCTTCCTACTGAGGCTGACCAGGGAGTTCTTCCAGTCATGGGATTTTACTCTTTTTTGCAACAGTTTCTTTCTTCTGTTGTAGAGTTTGTTTATGGCAGGGGACCACCAGATTAGCTTCCTTTTTTGGAGGATAGCATCTTGGTTCTGTTAGGGATAGCACGATCCATGCACTTGTGTAAGTGCTTATAAAGTGCATTTATGTAGGATTCAGCAGTTGTACCTCTATTGTCCGTTTGCATGGGTGTTGTGAAGTTTGCCACTTCTGTCTTAAGAAGCATGAAGTTGGATTTGGAGAAAGTTTTTACGATGGTTTCCCTAATGGGGGGTGGGGGCGGGAAGTGGATGTCTACGCTGATTAGCTTGTGGTCGGATCTGACCAATGAGGAATTGACCTCTGGTGTGGAACACCAGTTGCCCATGTTGGTAATGACCAGGTCTAGGATATTGCTGCCCCTGGTGGGGGTGTGGATAAGTTGATCCAAGGTGTTGGAATTTATGAATTCCAGAAAACGTTGAGCAAAATAGGTGGTACATGAGTAGTTTTCCCAGTTAATGGTGGGTAGTTGAAATCACCCATTATTAGGGTGTTGGGTTGTACCCTAATATTTTCCAGTGTATCAAGAAATCAGGAGTGGGAATCCTGGGGCATGGTGGGGGATCTGTAGCAAGTTACAACTGGATTGCAGTCTTGCCCAGAGTTAGTTGCACTTGGATAATCTCGGATGCATTATGCTGAGCAACTAGTCTGAATAAGAAACCAGAAAATATTCACAAATATCCTTTCTTTCTTGGCATGCACAAACCTTTGATGTCATGCCAGCTACATTTCTCATATGGTTAAATGCATACTTCTTTTGCTTTAAATATAGATGTAAAAGCACGTATCATTGCTATTATTTTTTTCAAGTATTTGTATATGTCTATATCTGTTAATTATGTAAGACCCACTGAAAGTGCATGCTTTCAGATGTATTAAATATTACAGAGACTGGTATTCATAGTGAATGGTGAAGCCGTACAACTTGTGCTTCAATATGATCTGTTGTGTTCTGGTACTAGGCGATTCATAGTCATGGAGATTCTCTGTAACCCTACACCCACATATAAAGACATTTGCATAGTTATGAATCACTCACCTGGCCAGTCTGAACAACTGGTATGTAGTAAGTAGTATAGGCTCCTAGTAGACCACAGACAGTTATACACTCTATGCAAACACTCAGGCACTAATGCCCACACACAAAAGACAAACAACTGCATCTACACGCACACACAGACATACACACACCCACTGCCTGTGTCCTCTGTATGCATCCATACCATCCACAGGTCATGTCATGCAGTGGTCACCCAGCACACACACAGACTCATACATTCACTTAAAAATAAGCATTCATGCATTCATTAGAATAAGCTTTCATGAACATGAACATGAATCCATTGAGACTGTAAAAACACACACACACAGACACATATCAACAAAGGCATTGACAACCTACAGAGACTGGATCCATCCCAGTTTGGTTTTGTCAGCATAAAGTCATGACTACTTAACCTGGTAACCAAGGCAATAGATGAAGGGAAAATGGTGCATACCACCTACCTAGATCTGGCTAAGGCATTCAATACAATAACCCACTCAGGTATTGTAGACAAACTCACCAAATAGGAATAAATCCCTACACAACTCCCTAGATTGCCAGCTGGCTCAAGATAGGATACAAGAAGTCAGGATTGGTGAGCCCACCAACACCAAGAGGCAAGTCACTACTGGAGTACCTCAGTGTGCCATGGGGGGCCCACTCCTTTTTGTCATCTACTTCTCGGAGGTCAAGACTAATGTCAAGGTCATTTGGCTTACCAAGTTCACAGACAACTGCAAACTGAGAACTATCATAAATTCCCCCATGATACCAATATCCTGCAGGAAGGTCTAACACAGATAAATGATGCTGCCAAAAACATGGATTAGAACTCAATGCAAAGAATTGCATTACAGTGCCTTTTGGGCAAATGTTAACCCAGGCAAATTACTCCATTGATAAGATACTGGTAAGAGTTGACCTGGTATTTAGAGATTTGGGAACATATACAAACAGTAATCTGGCCTTTTATCAACACATAGCCAAGGTGGTAAGAAAATCATTCTATATTGCCCAATTTGTAAGTAAGGGTATGGCATCTAAGTCCAAGGAAGTTATAGTACCATTCCACTTGGCCCTTATCAGACCCATCATTGAGTACAATGCCTCATTCAGCATGTACCTGACCAGGCATATGCAACATATGGAATGCCTACAGAGATTCCTCACCAAGAGAATCCAGGGTATTAACACATTGTCCTTTACAGATTGCCTTAGAAGCCTGTCTCTATACTTTTTCTCCTTCGGATTGTTGAGAGGCAATCTGTGCTTAAAATATAAGGCATCCTTAGATCCAGCCCTGATGGATCTTTTGTACATCCACAAAATGAAGAGCACTAGAAACACTAGATCCAGGAACTTAAATTTTGCTTGTGACATAACTAAAACATGCTGGAGAGACAAATATGTGTCTCAAAGGATCCCTATGCTATGGAATAGGCTCTCTATCCATGTGAAGCAGAGTCCATCCTTAACCCTATTTTAATGTAACATTTATCATTGGATGGGAAATCATAAATTCATCCCAGGGCTGGTCCCAGTGTATCTTATAAACAGAGGACAACAGTAAACACTCTCTAACTAGCATACCTCCTCCGCATTAACTATTTAGCAACCCTTTAACTAACATATCCCTCAAATTTAAATGCACATGTTACAAAGGGATACAAATGGATTGGATTACGCAGTTAGGCTTATAAAGGCCCCAGTGGTCATCAGCGTGTTGTCATTAGCCTAGTATATACTATGAACCTATCAATCCATGAACATGACCACATACACACACACACACATACACACACACACACACACACACACACACACACACACACACACACACACACACACACACACACACACACACACACACAGGTGCATATGTTCACACCGTATAAGAAGGGGGGTGCTGCTTTGCTTCACCTAGTATCCCACTGAACTGTATAGTTAATTTGCTCCAGTCTAGTAGTATAGATGTATATGAATATCTGAGCTGTACAATTTACTCTTCAGAGCAGAGCAAAGACTGCATTTACATGTAGTATAATGCAGAGGTGTGCTACGCACCGAGGGGGGGGGGGTAGCCATGAGACAGGATAGTATTTCATAATATGCAAAGGGCATGGAATGGCATTGCATTTTAGGCAGATGTCTGTGAAAGCCACCTAAAGGAGTTTGTATGATTAATTAACTTATTCAGTTTAACACCAACCATAGGTAGGAACTATGAAAGTTTTAATCTTACCATTGACCATTGTCTGTATGATTTTTTTCTAAACTCAGCAGGGGATTCAGAAATGCAAATGCACTACCCTCATCTTAAGGAAGACTACACAAGTGCAGTCACATGTCACCCATCTCTGATTAAGATTATACTCTCCAAAGCTTCAAATGATATATGCAGGGCTGACCTTTGGTCAACGGTGCCCTAGACAAAAGGGCTCCTCAGTGCCTCTCCTACACTTCAGCTTTTCCTGTATTTATTCAACACAATTTAAAGAAACCATTTCTTTACTATAAAATGTAAACAAATAAATACTGGAAAAGTGCCCCTGCTAGAGCAACACCCTAGGCAGCCACCTAGATGGCCTATGCCTAAAGCCGGCTGTGGCTATATGATATATGCACTGCAAGATTATTTATACAACATGTAATTCAAAGAAGGCAAAAAAACAAAAAAAATAACAAAAGCAAGTGAAGAAGAAATTTGGAATATTGGTGACATGAAAGGAGCTGAATATTATACAGTGGAGATGTTTTCCATGTCTTATCCCACTGTGAACATTAATGCACAGAAGTTGTGACCAAACCACATACAGAAAAATTATTCAGCATGTACAGGAATGCATACGGAAGAGTTAATGAAAAAGGTCAAACCATGTAGCTAACAGACCAGAAGAAAACACAGTTTTCTGGGGTTGGAGAATATTCCCCTTTGCCGTAGATAATGCAGTCTTGGAGTTAGTATACATAATTAGCAGGGTGTTTTTTTATCCATGCAAAAGGATGCTCCTCGCACATTAGCAGTAGTCTGCCGAGGTTTGTGTTGTCAACCTGTTGTGGCTGACATTGCTGGTGCCAACATTTGGTTGTGCTGATCAATGTCACTATATCCATGTACAGATAGAGGGCTATATTACTGCAGTTAAATGTGCAAAAAGCACACTGCATGTTTAAAGAAAATATGGCATGTTATATAATGTTCAAAAACTGTAGTGCGGTACACATACACTGAAACACATGATGCCGTAAGGGACATATAAACATATATATATATATATATATATATATATATATATATATATATATAAACATGCCTATACATACATATATATATATATATATATATATATATGGATCCCCTTCAGTTAACCGAAACGCCACAACGCCGAAACACAAATCACCGACACCAACAGACCGACAACACAAAATACCGACAATACACACAACCATACATGCACTAACCGTAACCCAAACCCTAACCCTAAGGTCCGACACAACCGCACACTTACCCTACCCGCACCCTAACCCTAACTCACTTAACCCACCCCTAAACCCACAGTCTGTCACTATCGCACACACACTCTACCTGCACCCTAACCCTAACTCACTTAACCCACCCCTAAACCCACAGTCCGTCACTATCGCACACACACCCTACCTGCACCCTAACCCTAACTCACTTAACCCACCCCTAAACCCACAGTCCCTCACTATCGCACACTTACCTGTCCGCTCCCTAACACTAAATCCCTCACTCTATCGCACACTTACCGAGTCTGTCGGGTTCTCACCTTGTCGGTCATCTGCGTTGTCGGTGATTTCGGCCTGTCGGATTCCTTGTCGGTGAAGTGAGATTTCGGGCATCTAAAGGGGATCCATAGATATATATATATATATATATATATATATATATATATATATATATATATATATATATATATATATATATATATATATATACAGAACAGGTGAAGTTCTAGGAATGCATAAAGAATACATATGTACCAGAGACAGAGACAAGGAACATAGATCTTATGAACAGGATGTAAGAGATGCAGATTTCCAGAGGAGAAGAACTGGTCTTAATTTCAAGGATTAGATCTGCTAAGACTGATTCTTTAAAACTTGCTATTTTGACTGTAAAAGACCATGAATCAGAGTTGGTATATTACAGGTAAGGGATGCAGAGTGTGAAGCACCCAAACCAGAGTTATGGCAAGGTTTTCTCCTAGAAGAAACAATTGTTTCTTCTTGTGTAAATATCTTGTTTGCACAGCTTAATAATTGGTCTTTGTAGGACATGTCTTTGTAACTATAATGGCGCAGTGGTACAGCGGTTGTGTTGTCTCCTCACAGCAAGAGGTTCTCTAGTTTGAGTCTCGGCTGGGGTGCCTACTGTGTGGAGTCTGCATGTCCTCCCTGCGTTCGTGTGGGTTTCCTCCGGGTGCTCCGGTTTCCTCCCACATTACAAAGACATGCGCCTGGAGTACTTCTCCCCAGGTATCCGCTGAAAATTGACTTTGTTCCAAGACAGACTTTCCTAGTAAACAAATGTTAAATAAAAATTAAAAAAATAAATACATAAAAAATAACCCACATCCCTAGTGAGGCTGTAACTGTCACATGTGGTCAATCATAAGATGGTGAAAGGAAGAAAATGTGAAGATTTATGCCAATGCAATGCACAAAGGAAGCACACTGCATACTGCCAACCCATGCATTTGATTTACAAACATTACAACCATTTGTCTCCTACAGTCCTCAGGCATTAAATCTATCAGGAGCCCTTAGGGTATCGCTGAAAAGTACTGTAGTACACAGGGCACCATGATTGCATCCAAAACTAAGTAAAAAAGGCTTGTTAAACACTTTTCTGCTATCATGCTACAGCAATTTTGAAATATTAGGAGGAGGAACTATTTTATATCAAAAATATAAAAAATGTATATACAAAAAAAACATACAAATACAAAATGTTACAGACAGCTCATTATCCAAGCACAATAATATCCTCCCAAGTGGGCAACATCAGGAACTAAGAGACCTTACAGGGCCTCAAAGCACCACTGTGTGTTCTGTTATTTCCCCTGAAAATACCCACCCTGTCAGGCATTATTGCTTATTTAACTAATCAAAAAAAAAAAAAAAAACTGAAACCTTGCTTAGTGAAATTACATAGAATCTTTATGAAGATAACAGATGGGAATGGATTATTTGGACGGTAGTAGTTATGTATGCAAGAATCCTTTTAGTAGAAGTCCGGTTACCCAAAACTCAATGATCTTAATTTAGTGGTTATCCATGGCACTGTCATATCCCCCATTAAAACCCCTTTATCACACTTTATGATCCCATACCTTAATATCTCCCTGTTTTTATCTTACTTGTCATTCTCTTGCAGAAATGCAAATACAAATAAAATAGATGGTGGCTGTGCAAAGCAAGAAATGCATCTATATCACTTCTTAATTATTACTTAATGAACATAATTATTCACCAGTAGAAATCATGAAACAACTTTCTCCAGGTTAGTGTTTTCAGAAACAATGGCTAAGAAGAAATGTTCAGGGCTTAATTTCTCTGGTAAACTGAAGGTAATAGCAAATGCTCTGGGAAGGGATAAAAGCTGCATGATGTTGCCAATCAGCCTTGTGTGGGCACCTCTAGGCATTTGAAAAGGTGGGATTCTACAGTGTGTGGATATCTGGATAGTGAAGAAACACCCTGTGTTGTATAAAATGCATGCAATTTGCTGTTAGTAACAACACGGTACTTCTAAATATGGCACCCAAGTATTCATCCATGTCAGTGGAAACTATATATCATGAAGACAATAAGTAAATGCAAAGGAACTGTGTCACTTTGAGAAAAGGAATTTTTTCCCTACTTGACTCTTATTCTTTTCCACTAAATATGAGAGATCTGGAAAGCTTCTAGGGACTGGAAATATGATACTCCAGACTACTTCATTGTCGCAAAAATTATGAGTTCCTGGTGGTTAAAAGTTTTAATAATGGACTAGAGGAACAAGTGGGCACAGAAAAAAGATGGGGGAGGGTTACAAAGATCCTTCAGATTTTAAACAGTGGAAACTCAGTGCAACAATATTCATCTCACTGGTGACCAAAAGGGGCCATTCTAAATCTGTGTAGTCCTCATTTGAAGTTTAATTATTAAGACTGCTCTAACCATAAAAGTGAAAAACCCAGACATACCACTGAGACTGAGCTTTTATTCTGAGAGATTTGTACATGATGCCAGTCTAATTAAATACAGTAGTCTAAACTTAATTAAGAATTGCCAGGGTGAAGAAATGATAGCCATGAAACATGGTATCTTAGATGTGCATGAGTAGCTAAATATAACATGGAATGCTTTTTTCTGTTAACTGAAGTGTCTCAGTATATATTGACACACTTTATAGCTCTTTTTTTTAATTTGGGAGCTTTAGTATTGAAACAACCAATCCCAAATATTACCGGCACTGCAGTCCACATATATGGAACACTTATAGTCTCCCTAGTGCTTGCCCCTTTTCCACAAAATGTATTACATCATGAAAAGATCAGAGTTACTTAAAGTTAAAAATAAATAAAAGTACATCTATATTCTCAATATCTTGATTATTGATTTGGTTTCCTCTTTTATCAGACCTCTGAAATCACAAATGTTCAGTGTCGCTTTTCCCTTTTACTAATTTGTTCTTCAACTGTCATTTCTAGATTTTTCCCAACTAGTCTCTATATTTTCCTATGTAATATCATCTCTATTAGTAAGTTATTTAATATACTTTCCTTCCTTTTTAATCCAATAAATAGGAAATCTCCAATATCTGAGAAAAGATCCCTGGGAACTTTATAGGTAGACAAATTGCTGCATTACCAGAGACTAATTAGGAATGTCTGAAACTCCTATACCACTTGGCTATGTTCAATAGCTATAAACATTCTGTCGATTCTAGATACACGCCATACTTATCTGAGTGATATGTGAACTATTCCCGGTTTGATTTTCTGTCACATCTTTGATCCCATACAGATTTAAGGGTCTATCCAGAGAGATGATAAAATCAGCAAACAAGCAAAAAGGTAAGAAATGTGGAAAAGGCATAAATATTTTTTCAAACACAGAAAACTCCTGGAACAACCTCATGTTGATCAGGATCAGACACAAGAATGGTTAAGGAAAGATGAATTCAAACCAAATGATGAAAGGTCAGTATTGCTGGCCCAGGATAGTGGACTATGTACACACTAGTTTACAACATCCACTGAATATATGGGAGAAACAGACAAATGCAGGTTCTATAAAACAGAATTGGAAACAGTTGCACATCTTGTTGCTGGGTTTGATACACTAATAGCAGAGGGCCTGTATACTGAAAGGCATAAAAGTGTGGCAAGACTGTTGCATTGGAGATTGTGCAAGAATTACAATATTGATGTATGTGAGAAGCATTGGAAACATCAGCAACAAAGCATTATAGATAGTGCTGAAGTTTATATCACATGGGATTATGCATTACCGACAATTCAAACAATAGGTGCAAGAAAACCAAATATAAGTAGTCCATGAAAAGAAGACAAAAGTAGCATTAATCACTGAAATGGCTACACCCAGAGATATTAGTGTCTTATGTACAGAGGGAGAGAGAGAGACACACACAAACTCATAAAACACTAGGATCTGCAAGCAGAAATGAGTTCAATGTGGAAGAAGGATACCCAGACACTTGGAATTGTAGTAGAAGCAATGGGTCTCATAAAAAATAATTTATAGTTTTATTTAGATATGCTATCGATACATGTAACTCCATATGAATTGCAGATTGAGTCAATTCTGGGCAAAATAGAGTACTGCAAAGAGCACTTTTAGCCTACATCAAAGATTGAAACAATACTAATTTCACAAACTTTAATCATACTTCGACTTTGGAAAGGGATCCTTCCCCACCATGGTAATAGAAACCCAAAAGACTAGAAGAAATTTGGAAAACTCTTTAAACATTTAACTTTTTGTGTTATTACGGGTCCCCTTCAAAACATCTAAAACCCATAACCTCTAATTTCATAACAATGAGACCAGAACACCTAAAACCCAAAACATCTAAAACCCAGAACATTGAATTTCATAACTTCTAACAGTACAAATCACATGAAAATAACATCCCCTCCACATATGACAACATATAATGACACCAAACTGCCAAACATACTTTTTACTACGTTTCTGCAGGGGAGCTTGATGCAGTGGGGTTAGGAAATTAACTTTTTTCCACTGTAGTGCGATCTTGGAGTTGGTATATTTAATTTACGTGGGGTGTGGAGGGGTGTAGCCCCCCCCCACATGGGGGGGTGAAGGGGGGCTTCCCCCCCCCCTGCAGAAACTTAGTAAAAAGTGTGTTTGGTAGTTTGGTGTCATTATATGTAGAGGGGATGTTATTTTCTTGTGATTTGTAGTGTTAGATGTTATGAAATTCAATGTTATGGGTTTTAGATGTTCTGGTCTCAATGTTATGAAATTATATGTTATGGGTTTTAGAGTTTCAAAATAGACCCGTTATTACATATCTCCTGGGGTCACTGCTTACACTTTCCTACTCGGTTATTGTATTCCAGTCTGCTACCATTATCAAAAGTCCTTGATGAAAACCTACACTTTCATGCATGAAGTCTCTGACTTTATTTTGCTTTGTAGTAAGTGATGGAAATACACTGGCCAATATTAGTCTCACTCCTTGCCGATAATCTTGAACAATAATAAATCCTTCTTTTAAATTAGATTTTTCTTCTTCTGCATACTTTAAAGCTTAATATAGCTGTAAGGTATTTAAGTTCTTGGATGACTGTACAGCATTAACATATATGGCAATGATGAGTCATGCTATAATAAACAACTTAGCAAGGATTAAGAATGGAGCAAGAGGTCCTCCTTTATAATTCTGTAGAGATATTGGAAATTTATCATGCTAAGAGCACTGTTAAGGAGTAATATAGAAATAAGACAGGAATACAAGCTACATATAATTTGTAGCTTTGTTGAGATGGGTCTCTTCTTTTTCTGTTTTTTTTTTGCTTCCAAAATAAGCCCACTAGACACAAGTTTCCCCTTACAGGACTGCTCAACTTGGGAGCATTTTCTGGCTAAGTGACTTACTCATAGTCATACAGTGCACACATGGAAATCAGGGGAATCAAACCCAGAGCCACAAAAGAAGCTCATCAACAGTTTGCAATCTTAATCACTGAACTAAACTGTCAGACTACTATAGGACAACTCTATTGTTGGCAGTTTGCTGACAAACAAATAGTTCAGTTAGATTCTTTGGAATTAAAAAGGAATAGGACATTATGCCATATCCTTTGTGCATATCTAGAATATTAGATTTTTGATTAGCCTTATAATAAATTCTTATTACAGGGAGGGTTCTGGAAGTATGTACAAACATATACAGAGTTATAATGTTAATTTTGGACTAAGGATCTCATAAGAGCTCAGAAGCCTTATTCTACCAATTACAAACACAATAACCTTGTCACCAAACAACAGGTCAATATTTTATTTAAAGTAATTCAAGGTATACTAATGTCCAACAGACAGAAGACTCCTACATCAACACCTTCCTACCCCATACAGAAAAAAATCCTTTCCATTGGACCACCTTTGCTGTGAATTTCAGTGAACTACTTATAATTTTAGTAACATTCAGATAATTAACAAAGCTAAAACCAAGAGTTGCCTGAACAAATGCATCATTGGAGCACTTCTATAACCAAATTAGGTCCCTCGTAACAAACCTGTACCTTATATTATAAATGTCAAGTTTTTCATTGTTTAGATATCTAACAGACAAAATCTGTTTTGTAAAGCATTTTTGCACTTGTTCCAATTTAAGCTTTTGAACATAGGCAACAAAACACCCTTAAACCTAAAAGAGAGAGAATATGGAGAACTAATCTCAATAATAAAAAAAATCAAGCCAACCTAGTTGCACTGGCACTCCACTCTAGTTTATTGGAAACAATAGTTCCAAGGTCCTTAAAAGAAAAAAATAGACAGAAATAATGTCATTACTGAATTGTCTATTAGTAATCCATGTGATTCCTGCTCATATGCATTATATTACATTTTACATTTCTTATTACTAAACACTATCTGATTTTTTATCTGCCCAGGTAAATAAATCATCCATATTATTTTACATCACCTTCTCATCAATGATTTCCGCACAGTGGCTAACTATGCATTATCAGCAAATCAAAGCCTAATGCTTTTGATTTATGGGCATTGTTGGCATAAATGCTTAAAACAGGAACAGCCCCGATACCAGTCCCTGGGAGACTAAACTAGTAACCTTAAGCATGTCAGAGTTCACTTCCATTACAGTTGCTACAGGTTTCCTATCATATAACTAGTTGGTTATCCATGCATGATATAGCGATTTTATTTATTAATACTATGTGATTCTATAACTGTTATGTGTGGAGAAGAGTTAAACACCCCCACCATATCCAAAAAATACAAGTTCTGCATTCATTTTTCTTCTATCAACTATTGTTATCACATTTGAATAAAAAGTCAATAAAATTATGGGACATGACATTCCTTGTGTAAATCCATGCTGGATAATATCACCGTAAGATATGTCAGATGTTTGCATACATCTAGCCAAATCCTTTTTATAAGTTCATAGGTAATGCGTTTATAGGTAAGTATTAGGATAGTTATCCTTGTGAATCATTTTAAACATGGCCAATTTCCCTTAATAACAACCAAACCTTGTACCACTTGCCTGTGAGAAAAACATCTTAACCATTATGCCAAATCGCAACTTTTCCAAATGGTACTGGTGAGGCTAAAAGGTCTATCATTTTCCTCTGCAGAAGCACTCCTCCTTTTGTGAATAGGTGTAAATGAAGCCTACTTTCAAACAGTGTGAACAAAACTCTCATGTAATGACTACTGAAACAGCATAAGCAATGGCTAGCAAACCAAATCATTCACTGTATTCAAGAAGAACCCATTTCAAATGTCTTGGCCTGATGAACTATTATAACTGATTTTTGTCTAAGACCTCAAGAACCCTGTCAGAATGGATTTGTTTTCAAGTTCTCTCCAGAACTGATCCCAGATCAGGTTCACAAAGCGAATGTGGAGGACATGATTCAGAGAAAGTTTTGGCAAATAAATCAAATATATATTTTGTGCCAGTAAATAAACTAACCCTACTTATAAGGTAATATTGTTAATAAAGTTACCCTTATATTTTCCACTTGTTCATAAAGTGCTTACCTATTACTTTTAATGTTTGCAGCCAACATATATTTGTGTTTCTTTTCTTCGCTCCTTAACGCCTTTCTAAATTTATTCATAGATTCTTTATATATTAATGACTTATTTATAATTTAAGAAGTACATTTGCGTTTTCCCCTCTAACTCTTCTAATTATACATGGATTAGGAAGCATGCAGCTGCTTAGCTAATTTTTTTAAACTAGATTTTTCATAGGCCTATTTGAACATATATTGTTCTGTCATTGTTTGGCATATTCTCTAAAATCTATTCATTTTCTCCAGCTAAGATATATATTATATGTATATATATGTGTGTGTATATATATATATATATATATATATATATATATATATATATATATATATATGTGTGTGTGTGTGTGTGTGTGTATATACACAGGCACAAGTATATTAGGCACTACTCTCTTTTATATTATGAGATTATGCACCTGATGTTTTGCATCTGAGGAAGCTGAAGAACACTTAAAGCAATTATGTCAGTTTGTCATATTTCCTTAATGGGCTTCTCTGCTACTGTTGTTGTTTAGAGCAGGCATGTTGGTTATAAATGCATGGAATATTTTTTCTTCATATGCATAACAAGCTTTGATTGTTAAATAATTTACTTTGCGATTTGTTAACTGATAACAATGCCTAAGTTAGCAACTTCAGAGTTTACTGAACAAAGGTGTTACCAGTTAGTAGTATATATTATTTGAGTCTTACAAATATGTATAACATTGTACAGCTCTGGGCTTTAAACATATATTATTCCATCTGTTTTCTAGGACTAGAAAGGGAAGATCATACTTTATACTCTCAGATACAGACATCTGAAATACATCTGTCATCCTCTATAAGTCATCTGGAGGTATCCTCTAGGCTGAATGTGAGCAACTCTTTATTACCAAAAGGATTTACATGTTAGATTGGGAAATATTTCTGAATAGTAATTGGAGGAGGAGGGGAAACTAATTTTTTGACTTCTCCAGGTCATAAAATGGAATATGGGAGAATAACCTCATCCTATAAACAGAAAGAAGATCTTCTGAAAATTTGGAAGAGGAGTTTGCTAAATATTTTTTATGGATTTGCTTCCATGTATTAACCACAGTGGAACACTGATCCTTGTGGGCCATTTACAGGTTCTACTGGAGATAAAGCGTAATGCAATATAACTGAAACATTATAACTAAGTCCACCTAGAAGAATGTAACGTACATCATAACTAAGAACAATTGAAAGAATATCAAAAAGCAAAATTAATATAGGACCAAAAACAAATGAACAACTGTAGAATGCCACAGCATATGGAGTTTGTAAATGTTTGCTTTTACACTAAGAAACATAGTGTCAGAAATAGGTCTGCATTACAGTGGAAATGTGTTTTTATAAGTAGTGTCAGATCACAAATCAGTAGTGGTAAACTGGGAATAACAATTTTGTTTAAGAATGAAATCTAGGCTGGAACTGAGAAAATTAAATCTAATTTTAATCAGGATATGTAAAACTTGAGAGAGACCTGGAAAATTGGGAAACCTTCAGTCATAACTTAGATCATTCACATATCTTTAGTGTTCTTTTTTTAAGATGTGAATATGACAGGGGCAAAATGTGGAAATTTTCAGTATAAACAGACATTTCTTTTAATCATACATTGATATGTTTAGATATTAAAATGCCAGATTAAGAAAAGTCTGTTAAAGGATGGAAATGGGTCCATTACAGATGATGACAAGGCTAAATAAAAGCAGTTAAGGCAGTTGATATGTAGATCCATTTGGAACAATCATCAATGGAAACAAGATGATAGTGTGATATGGTGTGATGGGGTAAATCAATGACTTTAGATAGTTTCATGTGAGTGGAAAGAAAGACTAAAGCAGAAGAAGAGTAGAGTGAATAAGAAGTTATGTACCTACCATAACGTTCCATGTTAGTTGTCTTCTTCTCGCCTTCTTTCTTGCTGGATGGGTTTGGAGCCGATCCTCGGCTCCGACTCGGCCAATACTAAAGCTCGAGAGCTAATTCCACCGGCTCGAGGCTCCCCTATATCCCACAATGCTAGGCGGTAACTACTCAGATCTCGTTTGATAGCTAGACCAAGCAATTCTAGTCTCCATAGCATGAAGAAGGGTAACCCACCTCTATATAAACCAGAGTGTAAGGTATCCCAGACCTAACAAAAGGGGAAATAGAGGTGGTAGAATGTGTGGGAATGAAACTCTTCCAGAGGAAGATCACAAAATGAATTCCTATTGGTCTGTCCAGGCTTGGGGGAAGGAGGGTGGGATGCAAGAAAGAAGGCGAGAAGAAGACAACTAACATGGAACGTTATGGTAGGTACATAACTTCTTAATGTTAAGTTGTTTATCTCACCTTCATTCTTGCTGGATGGGACTACGTCCCTAGCACCTTATCCCGGGTGGCCTATCGGAACAGACTCTTGAGAACAGTGGAACCACAGTTGGCACGGTTTCTGGAGACCATTTCCAATTTGTAATGTGAAATGAAGGTATGAGGAGAAGCCCAAGTGGCTGCTGCACAAATGGAATCTATTGGCAGCCTGTCCTGAAAAGCTACGGATGTAGCTAATGCCCTAGTTGAATGAGCTCTAGGTCTTGAAGGTAGTTTTTGATGCCTGATCTCATAGATGAAGGTAATTATAGAGGTGAGCCATCTAGAAAGGGAAACTTTAGTAACTGGAAGGCCCAATTTCCCTTCCGTATATGATAGAAAAAGCTGATCAGATTTCCTGAATTGTTTAGTCCTGTCTAAATAATATCTAAGTTGGCGGTGAACATCCAGAAACTGTAGCTTTTGTTCCGACCTGTTGGAATAGTTAGGGAAAAAGACGGGGAGATCAATAGTTTGGTTTAGGTTTGTTTGAGAGGAAACCTTAGGTAAAAAGGAAGAATTAGTACGGAGGGATACCCTATCTTTGTGAAACACTAAGTAAGGAGGGTGACTGCACAGAGCATGAAGTTCAGATACCCTTCTCGCTGAAGTTATGGCTACTAGAAAAAATGTCTTCCATGAAAGCAACTTCAGAGAACATGAAGCCGCTGGTTCGAAAGGGGGAAGAATTAAGGATGTCAGAACCAAGTTCAAGTCCCATTGAGGTGGGGGATCTTTGATTGGAGGTTTGAGAAGAAAAACGCCCCTTAAAAAGGCTTTGCAGAGCTTGTGAGCCATGATGCTAGACTCCGAGACACCTACATGATAATAAGATATAGCAGCCAACTGAACTCTAATGGTAGATGAAGAAGAGCCTAAATGAAAGAGTTCTGCTAGAAAGTCTAGAATAGACTGTATAGGTGCAGTGAAGGGATCTATATTTTTTGATGTTGCCCAAAAGGAGAAGCATTTCCATTTGCTATTATAAATCTTCCGGGTAGAAGATTTATGAGAGGCTATCAAGATATCTCGGACCGAGCGAGAAATTAAGGGAAGCCTGGCTAAGTTCGGAATCGGAGAAACCACGCTGTGAGGTTGAGAGAATGAAGAGATTGGTGCAGCTGGCCCGATTGGTGGGTCAACAGATCTGGCACTGGGTCCAGATGCCAAGGCTGCTCCAAAAGGTAATGATGAGGGAACGGAAACCATATCTTTTGAGGCCAGTAAGGGGCAATGAGGATCATTGTCACTCTCAAGGCGATGGCTTTCTGAATTAGTTGAGTTATCAGTGGAAAAGGGGGAAAGCCATACAGAAGTCCCCGGGGCCAATCGTGGACTAGAGCATCTCTGGTGGGATGGCCTGGTAATGGGAAGAGAGTGAAGAAGTCATGACACTTGCTGTTTTGGGGAGTAGCAAAAAGATCGCAGCAAGGCTGGCCCCATCGTTGGAACACTTCTTCCAGTACTGATTTCTTCAGAGACCACTCGTGGGGCATGTGAATTGCCCTGCTCAACTTGTCTGCGATCACGTTGGACTTCCCGGGAATGTGCATTGCTACCAGAAAACACTGAGAAGAGATCGCCCATTGCCAAAGTCTGAGTGCCTCTCGACATAAGGGGTATGATCTGGTTCCGCCTTGTTTGTTGATGTACCACACTACGGACATGTTGTCCGTCTGAATTGCAATAGTTCCTGTGGGAAGAGAGTCGTGAAGGGCTTGCAACGCTAAAAGCACTGCTCTCATCTCTAAGACATTTATGTGCAAGTGGCACTCAAAAGGTTGCCACGTGCCCTGGACTGTCCTGCCCTGATAATGCCCCCCCCACCCGATCAGGGAGGCGTCTGTTGTCAACGTGGCGACTGGGGGGGGGTGAGTGAAGGGTCTTCCTTGGAGAACCTGAGGTGATGTGATCCACCAAGACAGTTGATTCTTGCATGATTGAGTTATCAATATGGTGTGGGACATCGGGAGCTGTTGGAAGGACCATTGAGTAAACAGCATCCATTGGAGGATCCTCATGTGGAAGAGAGCTAAGGGGAGAAGGGGGATAGCTGCTGCCATGAGTCCTAATACCTTCAAAACTAGTCTGGCTTTGACTTTGTTGCACTGTAAGAGAAGGTAAACTTGTTTTCGGATGTCTGACACTCTCTGCTCTGTACGTCTGGCTGAAAGATTGAGTGTGTCTAATGTGGGGCCTATAAAGGTAATAGATTGACAAGGCGACAAGGCAGATTTTTCGAAATTTATTGAAATGCCTAGAGCTTGGCAAGTTTGGATAGTGAAGTCTCTGGATAGAAGTAGTTGATGTCTGGTGGTGGCAGTAAGGAGCCAGTCATCTAAATATGGAAACACCTGGAATCCTTGACGTCTCAAGTGAGCCACGACCACTGCCATGCATTTGGTAAACACTCGGGGGGCTGTAGTGAGATCAAAGGGCAGGGCTCTGAACTGGTAGTGACTGGCTCCCAGCCTGAAGCGGAGAAATCTCCTGGAGTGTCTGTTCATCTTGATATGGTAGTACGCATCCTGAAGATCTATCGAGCACATCCAATTGTCCTGACCCAAGAAGGGTAGAATGGACTGTAGCGTGACCATCCGGAATTTTGTTTTCCTGACATACTTGTTTAAGTTGCTGAGATCCAGTATGGGTCTCCAGTCACCTGTTTTTTTTTGGTACCAAAAAGAATTTGGAGTAGATTTCTGATCCTTGTTGGTCTGCTGGGACTGATTGGATAGCTCTTTTTGATAGCAGCTTTGAAATTTCCAGTGCTGCTTGTTCCCTTAGACTGGGTGGAACATCTGGAAGGGATCCTTTGGGTTGGGATGGAATGTGAATAAAGGGAATTTTGTAACCCTCGGATATGATCGACTGTACCCATTTGTCTTGTGTAAGGGAAAGCCAGGCTTTTGGGTACAGGGATAATCTTCCCCCGACTGCCTCCGAAGGTGGACAGCCGGGCAGCTCCTCAGGGATGCTGAAAGGGTTTATCAGAGAAAGTTTCTCTGCTACCCTGGTTTTGCGGACCTCCTCTGCCTCTAGGGTGGTGTCTATTGTTATTCCCCCCTCTGCCTCTAGAGGGGAATCGACCTTGTGCGTCAGATGAGACTCCCTGGGTTTGTTTGTGGAACCACATTTTTCCTCCCCTCTGACCTTTGGGATAAGGCCTAGAAGGGGTAGAAAAATGGACTCCCACGGCAGAGAGAGTCTTACCTTCCACCTCGCACCTAGTCAATGTATCCTTCACCTGAGGGCCAAACAAGGATGATCCATCAAAGGGGGAATTGGTGAAGGACGCCTTGAAAGGGGCCGCAAAGTTGCACAGCCGCATCCAGGCGTGACGTCGTAAGGCAACGCCTGTGCCTGGGGCTCTACTCGCCCCATCTGCAGCATGAGATAAGCCGCGTGGAGGAGTTAATGATGGAGTTCAGGGTTGCCAACTGGGAGTTCATTCTGTCTTGGAACCCCTCAGCTGTTGGATCCTTTACCTCTTCACTCATATCCTTGAGTAAATCTCTCTGGAGACGAGTGAAGTGACATAAGTAGTTCAGCGACCGCATTGAAAAGGTCGCTGATGAGAACATCTGCTTACCGTATCTGTCCATGGTCCTAGATTCCTTATTAGGAGGATGGACAGGTACCGAAGGATCGGCTAACTCCTTCTTAGTGGCTGCGGCCACCACCATGGCATCGACGGGGACACCTTTAGATAAAAAAATCTTTATCTCTAGGGGCAATAATAAACTCAAACGGCCTCCTCGGGGTAGGTTCCACTGAATCAGGAGCCATCCAGGCCTTCCTTGCCACCACTTCCATAAGCGGGTCAAAGGGAGGGGACACCCAGGAGGTAGAAGGGTGAGAGCCGAACGCTTCAAGGTACACTGACTCATCCTCTGAAGGGTTAAGGGCTGGCCAGTTCCCCCTCTGTTTCAGGATCTCAAGGATGTCAGCAAAGGAGACATCCTCAGAGGGGGATCGAGGGGAACCTTCAGATTCCTCTAAGTCAGTGTCAGAGGTGATAGACTCAGGGGAGTCAATGTGCTTCCTCTTGCACTGCCTCTTTCTAGGGGGTTCTCCTACCGGGTCAGGAGAGGCCTCAGAAGAGGAAGAAATTCCCAATGGGGAAACTAGAGGAGTTGGCTCTCTGCGGTCTGAAGCAAGGGAGTGGGTAGAAATCACTGCAGGCACTGATGATGGAGGGGCTGACGGAGCCGACTGTGGGGCAGACACTGGTTCTAGCATGCTTCGCATGACCTCGAAGGTACCCCTATCAGGCAAGGCCGGAGGTCCCCGCTCCGAAGAGACCAGGACCCCCCCGGCACCGACAGGGACGGCTCTGAGGCCGATGTCAGAGCCGAACTCACCAGCGCCGAAGCACCAAGAGGGAGAGTGGGGTCGGACAAAGGTCCGATGCCACTCGCCCCCTCGGAGCCAACGAGGGAAGCTTGTCACCGAGATCCCTCCAAAGAGGAGATCGGAGCAGATGACGGTGCCGAAAGGGAAGGTATTGGATCCGATGTGCTGACAGTCATGGCTCAGATGAGCCCCGGCTCCGAGCTCAAAGGAGTTGGAGGAGGAACACATTGAGGGACAGAAATAGCCGCTGACTGATGAGTCGGGCTATGAAGCATTTGGGCCAGCACCTCGGACTTGAGAAGTCTACTCACTACCCTTTGCAAATCGTGGTCAGATAGCCTGGAAGACCATGAGGAATGCGATCTATGGCTCTGTTCCGAAAGAAGAGGGAATCCTGGTGCCGAGTGAACGGAGCCAATGGAGGGAGACCTAGATCTCTTTCTCGCAGGTTGCTGCGATAAGAGTATCGGAGCCAACTGAGTCTTATCAGCCTCGGCTCCAGCCGGAGCCGAGGTAATAGTATGAGGCTTGGAAACATCGGCTCCAGCCGGAGCCGATGTCAAAGCAGTTTTGATGCTTCCAGAGGACGGCTCTGAAGCCGGAGCCGACTGTCTGGAAGTCTTAGAAGGCTTCCCCGACACAGAATGGGTCGGGGGGCCTTCAGGCTTTAATAAGCCATGCAAAATCAATTTATTTTTGCGTTCCTGCAGGACTCTAGGGCTGAAACCATGGCACACGGCACATGAGTCCTGCAGGTGCAAAGGTCCCAGGCAATACACACAAGAAGTGTGATCGTCTGTCAGAGACATTTTCTGACAGCACGAGTCACACTTCTTGAAGCCTGAGACCTTGGAGTCCTTAGACATAGTAAAGGCCTAAGTAATAAAAACACTCACACACACACACACACACACACACACACACACACACACACACACACACACACACACAGGCCTTTAAGAAAATATTAAATTCCAGTCACACTAAAGGACTAGGAGAAGGAGGGGAAGGGGCCTAAGGCCTAAAGTTAAAGGGGAATAAAGGGAGGGATTATGGGCAAAAGAGGTGAATTGATTCAAGGAAAAAGACAATTAAAACTAAAAATTAAACTAAGAAAGTAATAGGGGTCTAAAGATTGTGAAAATAGAATAATTTTTCACTAACCTGCCAGAGCCGGTAGAAAAGCACCTCGTCAGCTAAGCGGCTAACGAGATCTGAATAGTTACCGCCTAGCATTGTGGGATATAAGGGAGTCTCGAGCCGGTGGAATTAGCTCTCGAGCTTTAGTATTGGCCGAGTCGGAGCCGAGGATCGGCTCTGAACCCATCCAGCAAGAATGAAGGCGAGATAGACAACTTAACATTTAATATTTTAGATTATTATTATGTAATCTCCAATAAGATAATTACTTATGGCAAGGGTGATTTAGATCACTTAGCAAATGAGGAGCTGGTTTTGAATGTCAGCAGAAGTAGCCTTTCACTGACTCCTTTGAAACTGAGTTTATTTTCAGAGGTGACTTTTGATGCCTGCAGGACAATGTACATGTGAGGTATACAGATAGGAGATTTACAAAAGAGAGGCAAGACCAGCGTAGTACTGGAGGTTTTCAGTGATGATGGAGAAGGTGTCAGAAAACCAAGGGAGATCAGAGCTTTGATTTTTGTCTCCTTCAAGGTGGGTTCAGAAGGGGTGGAATAGCTATGGTACAATTATTGACAGAAATTTTTCATGGTATCAAGAGATTTGGGGAGTTACTCCACTACTGATTAAAATTAAAGCAGCTGCATTTCTTAAGGGTAAGGGATATCCAACTGATACAGAGAATTACAGACTCATTTCTCTAATTAATGTGGGTATTAAGAGTATCTTGCTTTACTGTCTAGATCAAATGTTACTAAAGGTAACTGAAAATGGGCAAAGTGATGTTGTTAAAGGTAGACAAAACATTGCTTTGATAACTGGTAATCAATTGCTCTTTTGGAAAAGGTATGCTACTGAAACCCCTGAGACTTCAACATTGCTTTTTCATAAAAAGACTTTTGATTCCATTGAATTTTCACTTCTCTGTCTTGAAAAGCCAAGTTGTTTTAGGAATATCTTATTTTGTGGTTCCAAGTAATGATGTATGATATCCCATACATTGCTTAATGATAAAAAGTGAGTTACAGGGGGAGTTCACACCCATCATGGTTCAAAGAAGGGCTGTTGTGGTGATAATTGAAGAAGTAGCTCTGTGCATTTATATGCACTCATAATTTTTATGTTGAAAGAGAAGAGACAACTTTTTTCTGACTGACTGCAGATAGTTACAATTTGAGCACTGGAAATATAGAGGGTGCATTGCAGGAAGTCATGAAGTTATTCAAATAATTTGAGATGGTTTTAGGATTTCATACAATTATGATAAAACTGTTTTGATTTATCCTGGCAAAGGGAAGAGGGTTGGAGACATGCAGATAAGTTATCAAGGTAAACTTCCTCATATATTTAGGTCTAGATGCCATTACTACCTTGAAGGAGACAGAAAGTGGAAAGCTTATCAGAGTCAGAACCAATGCAAATTCTATTTAAAATAAGGAAAGACAGGAACTGCCCTCCATCTCAGATTACATTAATGTAACACATGTGACAGTGGCACCAATATTTATTCATCTGCTCAGACATATTCCTGTTAGCTCAGAGGATCGTGAGCTAGATAATATCTAAAAGAAGCTGAAATGTATGCAAAAAGTAAGGCAAGGATAGCAATCGTAAAGTTGAAGTTTTAAGGCTCATCAGTTTAGGTAGATGAAGCCTATCACTGGTTTGAGTTTAACATAGTGAATTCAATTACATGAGGAACCTACAGGCCAGGCTGTGTCTGGGAGATAAGGAAGAACATTATGATTTATGGTGTGAGTAAGGAATAATGTATAGAGCTAAACGTCTCAAGACGGGAAAAACTGAAATGAACACAAAGAATGGAAAGCAATTTTTTTCTTTATCTTTTTGCCTTCTAGCCTTTCATACTTCAAGTAGTACACCAGCCCCACTTCCCCTGACACTGGGGGGGTCAGCCTCTAAACCTGCCTTGGTGTGGCTTATGCAGAGAACCACTGTAATCCTGCACAAACCTCAGAGGTGGTTAGTATTCTGTCTGTCATTCTGACCATGACAGCATTATGTATATACATCCAAAGCCACCCACTGGTGGTGGTATGCCCATCTGCATCACTACAAGGACTATCTATGCTTTCCATATGCCTTTGCATGACAGCTCCTTCATATGCATTGGAAGAGGCTATAATAACTGGTGTGAGCAGCCACAGAGCACACCCTTCCCATCTGGTCACTCCTTGTTGGTGTTACTGTTGCAATACACAGAGCATCAGTAACAGAGTGCAGAAATCCACCATCTTCTTCCTGGTAGAAGCATCATTCACCCACCCCTGCCTTCCCATCAGTCACCAGAGCTGCTCATTGAACCCAGGTCACCTGGGTCATAGTCAAACCTTTATCCCTCTATGCCACTGGGAGGCTAAAACTGAAATCAGTTTTTGTGAAAAGACCCTTTGCTTTTTTTCCTAAAAGCTTTGGGACATAGAGGAGAATGTTTAGATCTAGTCTTCAAGAAAAAATGAAAGTCAGTAGTGTCATTTGTACCTAAACTAACCTTCTCTGTGGAGTGGAAATCTCACGAAGCATCTTCGACAAATATAAAATGTGATATTTATAAGTTATTATGCAGTGTATATAATATGTACAGACTTAAAAGGAAGGATGATCACTTTTTTCTATTCCCAAAACAAGATTTTCACTTTTCTCTTCAAGTGTTTGCCTTACCTAAGTATAATAGGTACAATGGTGTCTATTTGTTCTTCAAATCTACAACTTTTCTTATAAGTGTCTTCACTTTCTGTTTGGCCATGTATAACGTGTGCCATTGAAACAGCCTTACTAATTATTACTCTTAAAAATGTGATTTCTGCAAATTGCAATCAGTTTCCTATACTAATGATCGCCTGAGGTATAAGATGGAGAATGGTGTTTCAGGAAAGAAACAGAACTTTACTGATTTACTTGTTAAATGCATTTGGATACAGCTATCTGAAGAATCATTAAAGTCTTCCATTTTTATAAGCTCATAGGTAAGTACTAGGCTAGCTGCTCATGTGGGCCATTTTAAACCTAGCCCAGTTCCCCTTTCAAAGGTGAGAATCAAACTCTGTGCCTTGTGCATCTGCGAGATAAGAAATCTTAATCATTATACCAGCCTCATCCCTAAATATTAGGAAAATCATTTTGCAGTCTATTACACACCTAGCCATTAGCCAGAAATTGACCGAAGGTGAGAATCAAATCCTGTATTTTATGTTTGTGAGGTAAAAACCTTAACCATTACTCCAACCTTGATAATAATAATTTAATTTATTTTTTGTTATTTTTGAGTCTAAGTTTTTGCTAGTTTTAACACAGGAAAAGAGAATATAATATTATGATATCATGAAGTTATAATGCCACTGTCGCCATGACCAGAAAATTTTGTAGTAAATTTTGTGAAAGGCATTTCTTCAGTTCTATGCAGAATTAATTATACTGACCTGGCTCTGTGTAAATCAATTATCATGACAGATGCCACTTGCTATAACATGTTACTTCGTTTACCTTTGTGAACCAACATTGCTTATAAATTGCTGAAGCTGTCAAAATGAAATGCATTATTTTATAATTTAGGCATTTGGTGCTTATAAGGTTTCACTATGCCTGTAAATGGCAGCACGTTTGGATAATGTACTCTCACATACAACAGGCCTAGAAAATACAAATTGCTAATAGTCTCTTCTTAGCTTTAGTTGCTATTAGATTAAGTGCTATATCAGAAAATTACTTCTCCAACAGACACTGGTCCAAATGTAGGAATGAGGCCAGGATTACTTCTGACAATACAGGTTCATGAAATAAAAATGAAAATGAAGATTTTATCTATTTTTCACAATTTGTTAAATGGGGCAGCCACTCATGGCAGATCCAATTTACAGGGGAGACACTGGGAGAAAATCTCTACTAACACCATATAATACTATAAAATATAAAGCTAGAACATCAATAAGTACAAAATCAAAGGAACAAGTAAACAGTTAGTGAGACTGTTAGTATGCACACAATGCAGAGAAAATATTAGCATACATCTAATGCACAGATGCACATTCTGAGAATAATGAGTTCAAAAGTAAATTCTATGCAAAAAAGTATTGTGGTAAAGCACATAAACATTTCATTAAAAAGAATGAATATTATTAATACTGCATGGCTCAGACGTATAAATCTTAGCTGAAAAGGATGACACATTGCCTGCTCTCTTTGTATGTATATGTCAAAGGTGTAATTGCTTATAGGAGCTGCAAAAGTGAAAGACAGAAAAAAATGGGAACATCAAAATAGTCCTTCATGAGACCTGACAATATATCTGGGTGTTTAATTTACAGTGTTAAACAAGAGCTTGTAGATGCACTCCTTAAACTGTTTAAACGAAGTTTAGCTACTGGTTTTGTCTCTGATGAGTGGCACATTGCACTGGTGATGCTCCTGTCTAAGGATGAAACATTAGAACTGACCAATTAAGGTAGGATGTCAAGAATTCTATTAGTTTTAACCTCCCCCAACAGTCTGGTATTGTGAAGGGTAGATCCTGTCTGTTGAAGTGAGTACATTTCATCGAAGGGTTTGGGAGGCTGTAGACGATGGTCATGCAGTACACAGAGAATATTTTGATATGACCAAGTCCTTCAACCCTATTCCCCATGCAGGCATCATAGACAAGTTAAATGCTGTAAAAATGGACTCATACAAGGTAAGGCAAATAGCAAACTGGGAGAAAGACAGGACCCAAAAAGTGGAATTTGTAGGTGTGTCATCAGAAGGAATGAAAGTGACCAGTAGTGTCCTTCATAGCTTGATGCTGAGACCTCTCATTTTCAGAATTTACTCCTCTGTTCATCAAGCAGAGAAAAAAGACCTCTGGCTAACAAAGTTTTCAAATGAATGCAAACTGGGGGTTACTTTAAAGTCTCCCTCTGACACCCAATCACTGCAAAATGAACTCTTCCTAGTAAACTTAATGTCCTAAAATGAGCTCAGACTAAACGCTAAAAAGTGTAGTGTCATCACATTTGGTAGACAACCCCTGTTCATCATATGGTATACAGATAATGTACCACTACAAACTGCAAATGTCAGAGACCTAGGAATTTGGTTTGATAACTTCCTCTCTTTTAACCATCATGTAAAAATGGTCAACAGGATATCCTTTTATTTAGCACAGCTAATTGCCAAAGGAAAATCACCAAGTTCTAAAGAGGTAATCATACTTCATTCAGCATTGATCAGACCAACCACTGAGTGCCGTGCCCCCTTTGGAATGTATCTCAGTAAATAAATCAAACAATTAGAAAGATCCCAAAGATTCCTATCCAGAAAGATCACTGGCCTAAAAGTACCTGAGCTGCTAAGAGAGAGTGATAGATGCTTTATTCAGTGTCTGAGGGGACAGCTCTGTGTCATTTACCATGCCGTTAAGGGATCCACTGTCCTGTGTCTCCAATACCTCTATCAGTACTAGAACCAAGGACCTAAATCTTTACTAACAGAGAAATAAAAGACAGTGGAGGGACATGTTTATAACCCAGAATCTCCCTAAATTCTGGAATAATTGTCCCTGCATGCTAAGCGGAGCAACTTATTATCTCCTTTTAAATATAACCTAGATTACTGAATGAGTAAGCAAAAATTTACTCCAGAACTGACCAGTATGGCTCTCCAGGAGAAAGGAGGTGCTACATGAGAAATGGTACCGGTAGGGTGTAAATGTTTATAAGACTTCGGGGACTTGGAATAGTTATGAAATCTATAAAATCTACTGAAAGCTATCAAGTGATAAGAGATTGTTTAATAGAAGAAAACTGGGAATGTGAGTTGACTGTTCAGATGCAACCAAACATAATGCTGTGCACGTAGGTTCCGCATGGCCAGAAAATACCATAAGAGAAACACAGTTAGCCAGCAGTTGTAGTGATTCGAATTATGAACACACATAGCACCAAATAAGGTACTAAATAAAGAACTTTATTAGACAGACCGGTTTCGGCAAAAAAATGACTTCTTCAGTGTGGAATAAATGGACAACTACAGATTAGCCTGTGAGCTTTGTGCATCCATCACTGACTGCAAGTCAATGATCAAAGTGAAAATCCATGGACCTTGCAAAGACTGCACAAGAGGTATTGCAAATGTGCAAGATAGTGGGGATTTGATTAATAAATCACACAGAAAGACAGACACAGACATGCATGCAAGAACAGCCATACACACACATTTTCACAGTGTGTGTGTGTGTGTGTGTGTGTGTGTGTGTGTGTGTGTGTGTGTGTGTGTGTGTGTGTGTGTGTGTGTGTGTGTGTTTCAGAGAAAGACAGACTCTTGCTGCATTAATTTATTATGAAATTGTGACCATATGTGAAGGTGATTATCCATTTCTGTCTGCTGGGTAGCATTTGGATTTCTTTAAGAACTGCTTCTCCATGTGTAAGATTACTGTGCTACTACATTTCAAGATCCTATTTGCGTGTCTTAAGGGGCAGAACAGCCCAGACCTGCCCTCTGGAACAACTAAAAATAACTGTGCTCCAGTAAGAATGGTGGTGGGTTATAGGAATACTGTTAGATGATTGGAATACCATTTGCAGCAACCAAGATGCATCAGACATCCCAAGGAAAGTGGAAGTCCAAAGGAAATGAAGGTATTTTAAAGTATTTGGTACAGAAAATGAAAGGAGACAGGCAGAAATGGATTTGAATTTACATATTATTCACTCAGATGTAAGAATTGCGCACACCTGGACAGGGTATATGTGATGCAGAAACACAGGCATTTGATAGAGGGAGTTGACACTCATTAAAAATTACACACTCTGATTATGCCCCACTGTTGGTGAGCTTTCTAAGTCAAGTGAAGTCTAGTCGAAGAAAACATTATTGTCATTCAGAACTACACAGCAGTGTAGCTGAACGAAAATACAATGCTTCATTCTCAATGCAGGAAACAGTTGCACATATAACTAGAGAAAAATTAATAAATAATACAATACAGTACAAACAGAGCAAAGCAAGGCATTGGAATTTTTCAAATACTTACTGAAGGAGCAATCCTTTATGTGTTGGTTAACTGATACATTGAAAAGGAATGAAAGAGCAGAAAATATGGGTGTGAAACAGATATTACAGAGGTCTTGGGAAAGATCAAAAAATTAAAAAAAGGAACTGAAGGGAGGGAATAAGGACATAATAACTGGTGCATGTGAAAAGACAGATAGATGAATATCTGAGCAATATACATGAAAGTCAATGAATTAAGCATTTATTAGTTGTTCTCTTACAATAATCCATGGGCACAGAAGATATTAGCTAAAATGGAAAGGCAACTGAAAGTGGGAAGAACAGTTTTCAAAGTGAAACACCCTGTTTCCAGAAAACTAATTAGAGTCCCAGAGGAAATACTAGAGATTTAAAATAACTATAAGGAATTCTACCCACATAGACAGGTTAGTGCTATCACAAGAGAGGGGAAAGCTGGCCTTGTGGAGAGGAAATCCACAGTGGGCCAAGATAACAAATGAATGATAAGCCTTTAAGATTCATTGGACTCCCTGTAGAGGTCTGGAAGTTAGGGGTGGTGGGAAGGCTGAGATCCTGTAGATATGGACAAGACTACTCAACAAAATCTTTGAGGAGGGACAGACTAAAAATTCATGGAAAAAACAGATATTTGTAGTGGTACTGAAAGAAGGTAAAGACCCTGTAGACCTGGTCTAATATACATCAATACTGATTCAAAACCATGATTATAAAACATTAATGGCTTAAATAGCCAGAAGAATGGCCCCTCTTATGCCTCAAATAACCAATAAAGAACAGTGTGGGTTCATGGGAAGACAGACTTTTTGGTAATATTAATAAAATAATACGGATGCAAAACGGTGTAGAGAGAAGCCTCCTAATTATGATGATTAATTTAAACACAGATAAAGAGTTCAATAGACCCAGAGGATTCCTGTTTCTAGTGTTCACAGAACTGGGATTTACAAGTAAAGTGGTACAATTGTTAGGATTGATATATAAGTCTCAAGAGTGGCAGTAAACGGGAGAGGAGTGGAGTCTACTAATAGTAATAGCCCCTCCTTCGTCCAGTAAGATTATGGAATACTTCTTCTCAGCAATACATATATAATAATCTAAACATGTCAAAATTATGCAAAATATAACCACATGTTAACAACTTCATATTCATATTCACATTTACAGAAATGAGAGTGCTACATAATATTGAAAATCATGGTGTGAAATATCATAGAGACAGAAAATACATTTTCACTGCCCATGTATGATATACTGGAAATATTGCTAGCTGTTCAGTAGTAATTAAAACTAGTAATTTAAATTTATTACATGGGATCAGGTGAAAATATTAGATGGTACTGAAGCAAATTGTCATTGATGTTTGCACTGTAAGTCATACCATCATAAATTACCTTTACAATTAGGTCAAGCACAAGTCAGATGGCATTCGTGTTTTCTCATCTATATCTATACCTAAATGGGTGACAATTTTATTGAATGAAATGTGCAAACATAGAACCAGAGCCAGAAAAAGAAAAACATTTCTGCTGCCATTTATTTGCTGCTTATAGAAGCTGCAGAAAGGTCGCCCAGCCAGACATGGATAGAGTTCAGCACATGTGGAAGTTACACTTTCTGTCATACTGGTTATGAAAATTGAGAAACAAATGACATCCTGCTCTTAAGACATTAATTACAACAAAAGCATATATTTATATACAGATCTATACAGTTTAATAAAACCCAGATGTTGCTATACAGTGAAAATGCAACAATAATACCAATCGAATTATACCATGCTGCAGGTTATAAAAACTAAAACAGTCAAAAAACATAATTTTAAACACTGGGAGGTTAATAATGCAACATCCCAGGTCAAACAGGAAATGCATAGCTGTCAAGGTCTTATTTACCAAAATAAACATGGACTTTGTAATCCAACATGTATGTAGCCCACTATCTTGGGCCACCAATATTAACCTTTCATCTTTTGGTTTGAATTCACTTCTCCTTAACCATTCCTGCATTCGATCCTTATCAACATGGGGTTCTTCCAGGAGTTTTTTATACTTGCAACTATATTTATACATTTTCCACATTTCTTGCCTTCTCATTTGCTCCTTCACATTATATTCTTTCGTTTGTTTTATGGCACATTCAGTTGCTACCTGATTTTTATCTACTTCTGGACTGATTTCCATTCCCGCCTGATGCTGATATGCTTCTGCTAGACTAAGAAAGGAAGTCATCTTAGATTTAATCTCCTCATGTTTCACAACTTTCACTATGTTTGGGTCTTGTGAGGTCAGCAGATATGTATGCAGTCCCAGGATTGCAAATCTATACATATAATCATTTTCAAGGAGGCCCATACCTCCTTCAGAATGGAGAATATATAATCTTGGTATGCACTGATTTTTATAAATCATTTGATGAGTATGAAGCATCCTTCTTGTTTTCCTATGTAATCTATCCAACACCTTTTGGGGCCAGTCAATCCCTCCAAAACTGTAAGTTAGGACAGGAAGAGCAAATTAGTTTAATACTTGAATTTTATTCCTAGATGTCAATGCTGTTTTCTGGATTAATTTAAGTCTTCTAAAATATTCCTTACTAAGTTTTATTCACATTTGTTCATGTTTTATTGTTGATCCTTCATCACTTCCCAAATATTATACCCTCCCTCTTGCTCAAGTTCTTTTATATCACATTCTTGTCCTAAACTGATGTTTTCTTGGTGCTGCAGCTTTCCTGTTTTAAAGGTTGCTTTTGCACATTTATCAAGACCAAATGACATCCTTATATCATCTGAAAAAGTTTTGACTACTTGCAGTTGTGCTGTCAGTTCCTCATCTAATGAGCTATACAGTTTTAAATCATCGACAATGAGAAGATGAGAAGACTTTACACTTTGTTGCTTTCAGGGAGCCAAATTGTAGCCATGACCTAATCTGTTAAGCAATGGGTTAAGGGCAAGGCAAAAGAGCAATGGTGACAGTCACCCTGGAATATCCCCCTTTGGATTTTTATCCCTGGAATAATAATGTGTTCTTTATCATGGCTTAGCTGAAAGTGGTTTGCCACTGTTTCATGGTCGCTATAATGTAGTTTATCAGTGTAGGGTGTATCTTATACATTTTTAAGCACTCTTTTATCCATGAATGTGGGATACTGTCAAATGTTTTTTTGTAGTCAATCCATGCCATACTTAGATTCTTCTTTTATGGTTTTCCACTATGACCTTATTTAACAACAAATGATCCCTTGTTCTATGTGACTTTCTTTTATTACCTCTGTTCTACTACCATAATTGAGTTCTTTTCTAAATTATTATAAAGCCTGTTAGCATCAATTCCAGTGTATAGTGTATACATCATTGGAAGGAAATTTATTGGTCTATAATTTTTAGGGTGGCTTGCATGTTCACTCTTAAGTAGGAACATTGTTTTTCCTGTTGTTAGTCAGGTTGGTGTCTCCTTGAGGTATGCAGAAAAATAGTTCTTACTCATGGCTAAATCTTTGTGCAAAGATTTTAATACTTTTAACCAGAAGTTAGGTACTGTATCTTGGCCTGGGGTTTTCCTATTAGAGGCTTTTCTTAACTTTGTTTCAATCTCTCTATCTGTAACTTCATCCTACTTCATATCTTGTACCTTTGAACTTCTTATTCTTTCTTTTACTTCTTCTACCCATTTAGCATCCTTGTTATGTTCCACAGGAGCTTCATAAATACTTCTTCAAACTGTATCTATTTCTTCTTTTTTTGGTGTTCTTTCAATTCCTTTTATCTTGCTTCCCAATTCTTTAGAAAACTTTCCTGGGTCATTAATAAAACTGCTTATTTTGTACTTTTCCTTTATATTTTTCTGTGTATCTTCTAGGTTTTTTTGCCTGTGCTGATATTCTTAGTTTATTATGTGTGATAGTGCTTGATAAATCCTGATCCTTCATAATACGGTGCATTGCTTTTATCACATCTATCTTTCTAAGTATTTTGGTTGATCTGTTCCCTCTTCTATGCTCTTCTAACAGTGACACTTATTCTATGACAGTATTCAATTTCTTGTCTTCCTTTCCCTTACTATCCTGTGCATTCTTGTGGTAGAATTTTATCTGTTATTAATTTAGCTGCTCGGTAATATATTCTGTTTACTTCTGTTATATCACATGGATCTCCACGGATAGTCCTAATTATTGTGCTCATTTGTTTTATCAGACTTCTAACTTTTTGGGTTTTATTGACCTTCTGCAGTCTATTTCTTTCATTGATCTTAATATGTCTATCTATCGCTATTAAATCAAGCAACGCTTCTCTTAGCTCATTTTCTTCAAAATTGTGGGCACATTTTTTGTTTTCCATTTCCTGTGGGCATTCTATAGAAACTTCGGTAGTTTTCCCTTAATGGGGCAGCAGTCCTCAGGAAACAGAAATGTTGCCGTGACATAGATATGGAGAAGTTCCGCAACATGTAGCCTGAGAACATGTTCACATTTTCTCCTAATGTTCCTATTTATCAAAGTTATTTCTCCACATTCTCACTTCACACAAAAAACATCAAGTTCCTATTGCTCGAAGGGCTTTGTCCCTATTGTGTGTGTGTGCTCAGGTTGACATATGCATCAGACCATCTCGTTTGTTAACACGCTGATCCTTACAAATCAGCAGAAGGTCTGAAAGAGGACCACTTCCTTATTTTTTTACAAGATCATGTCTGTGAGTTACACCACTTTTAGGAACTAACAGGGAATGTTCATGAAACTGTCTCTGTAAGTGGCGCTGACTTGGGACGCAAATGCCTAGCAGTCCAACACAAAAGCCAAAATGACCACCAGAAAACAACATACAAAATAAGCAGCAGTGACTTCTGAGGAGAAAGCAGCACTAGTGTGAAAACCAAGAGAAAATTAAAAGCAGGGCACAACAATCCAACACTCAGTAATGACATCTGACAAAATCAGTAAGACTGTCACAATGAACACCAAAGTAAAACCATAAAAAAGCAGCATCACTGACTTCAGATCAAGCAGTGATTTCTGAGCAAAAATCGGTATTAGTCAGACAACAAAGGCAAAAAGAAAAGCAGGACACAGCACTTAAATAAGCAGTCCTGAGATGTCAGTAAATCAAAAGTTCTGTGTAGACAAAGACAAACTTAAAAGCAGGAAAAAATAAGCACCACAGAGTTGACATCAACCGCACATTTTCCCTGTTGCCCTGTTAACAGAAAAGTACCAACAGTTCTATAGCATCTTTCCATGGCACATTCTCTTCAATTTCATCCTGTGTTATCTGTTGCTCTGTCATATGGGAATTCACTAGTCTATCATCATTGACTGTGTCAGAGTTGCCACAGTTTCCTGTTCCTTCTCTTGCTATCCAGCTTTAAGTGAATGTTTATACTGCTTTCCTGTGAAAGGCTCCAAACTAACTTCATATGGCAGCTGTCCAGCTGCTTCCAGTTTTTCCTTAGTCTGGATGTCTGTTGCTCTATCCTGCTGTGGTGCTTTCTGAGTTAGATTTTCTACACTGAATCCTTCACTTTGCTGGTACTCCATAACCTCAGTTTCTATTTCATTAACTTCTCCATTACTCCATTACTATTCTTTTCTACTTTTGCTCTTTTTCTTCTTACTTTTTGTGTTGTAAAGTTTTTCATGTCCAGATTTCTTTACCTGTATTTCTCTTCAAATATCTTTGGTGCTGCTCTTTTTGTATGGATTGGTTTTGCGTTCTCCTTGGCAAAAATATGACACCATATTAAATCATTTTTTTCTTTCCCATGTCCATATTTCTTCTTCAGATGTGTCCAGATCTTCCTGTTTCTCCTTACTTTGGGGACTCGGTCCATCATGCTGTGATGCAACCTGTGTTAGACCTTCTGTACCAAATCCTTAATTTCACAGGCATTCCATAATTTCAACTTCAATTTTTTTAACTTCTACGATACTAATCTTTTTTACATTCACTCTTTGTGATATTATTTTTTATTGTGAAATTTTACATATCTAGATGCCTTTGCCTGTATTTTTCTTTGAATATCTTTGGGGCTGCCTTTTTTGTATTGATTAATTTGGCTTTCAATTTTACATAAATATTGCACCATATCAAATCTCTCTTTTTTCCATGTCCATATTTGTTTTTTATAGTTTTTGAAAATCTCTAGGTTTTGTTGTTTATATTTCTGTACTTCCTCAGATGCTTCTTTTTCCAAATAGATCAATGTGTCTTGATATATATAGTGTTTTTCACAAATCTGTTGTATTAATGAACACACATTTTTATCTGAAGCTTCTGACAGTTTTTCTTGTGCAAATATTTTTCTTTCCTCTAATTTCTCTCTTAATCTTTTTATATATCTTATGTCTGAGAATTCGGGGCTTTTTGCATAATAGTAACAATGCATAATTCCTTTCTTATCCTCAATAGTCCACTCTATCGTCTTTATGACTCTTCTTTGGCCTATCAGTTTTTGTGATTTTTGTGGACTGCTACTTCCTTCTACAATGGGGGAGGGAGGCACCCCCCCCCCAGGGTCTGGTCTAGCCCCATTGTAGAAATGTTTCCGTATTTTGAGAATTCTACACTCATTTTTTCCAGTCATGGCACCAGTGCACCTACCAGGATTGGGCACTTTTTTTTATCCTGAGTTTTGTGCATCCAGCTATCTTTTTTTAATAGTTAACCTACTTCTGTCCATGATATATGCTATATAGAATATAGTCTATATATCAGTGTCATTGTGGTGAAATTTTGTGAAAAACAGGGTCCACCTCATGAAGGTACTCACCAAGACTTGAGGATGAATTCAATTTCAGCAATACTTCTCTCATAGGTTCATAGGTAGATACTAGGCTATCTGCCCTACGGCATTTATAAGCCTAGCCAGAGTGTATTTGGCTTCCACCTCCCTATTAGATTAGCCTACTGTGCCTCTGTAAAGTAGGTCACAGAAGGTACCCTTTTAAGATTAGTTTACTGTGCCTCTGTCTAGCAGGGACACAAAAGAGATCCCAGGGGTGAATTTGCGATTTCCCATCCACGCGTCCAGATTTCGCTTGAAGAGGGTTAGTGAGGGGCTATGTCTAACATGAATTGGGATTTTATTCCAGAGTGAGGGGAGCCTCCGGGAAATGAATCTGTCCCTCCAGCATGTCCTATTTAATTTTGTGTTGAGGTTTAGGTCCCTGGAGCGTGTAGCTCTAAGGGACTTGGACTTTTTGAGGTGGAGCATGTCCATTAATTCTGGGTTTGACATGGCTTTGTACGTCAGGCATAGATAGCCTCTGAGTAGGCGGTAAGCAACTGAGTAGAGCTGGAGTTTCTTTAGTTGAGCTGCATAGGACATCTGTTTGTAGCCCATGATCCTCTTGGTGAGATACTTTTGGGGTCTCTCCAGTTGCTGCAGGTGTTGGGTAAGGTACATCCCAAAAGGGGCATTGTATTCAATTATGGGCCTGATGAGTGACGAGTAGAGGGGCACAGTGACCTCTCTTGATCTAGATGCGAACCCTTTTGTGATAAGGTGGGCTATATAGAAGGTCTTTCTAACCACTTTGGCAACGTGATTATCAAAGGAGAGATTACTATCTACGTTGGTCCCCAAATCTCTAATTACTTCTTCCGTACTTAATGGATTACCACCTATGTGGCAATTTGTGGGCACCTTGTTTTTCCCAAAGGGGATGACTATGCACTTTTTAGCATTTAGCTTGAGGCCGTGGCTCTGGCACCAAGCATCCGTCTCTGTGAGACCCTTTTTGAGGATGCTTGTGTCAGCTGGAGATTTGATTATGGCCCCCAGTTTGCAGTCATCTGCGAACTTTGTCAGCCATGATCCCCCTGTGTTAGCCTGAACCTCAGAGAAGTATATACCAAACAAGAGAGGTCCCAGAACTGAGCCCTGTGGGACGCCACTTGTAACTGGTTTGGATTCGGACATGGCACCTGCGATTCTGACCATGTGGGTTCTATCTCTGAGCCAGTTTGCAACCCATCTTGTGATATAGGAGTTGATATTTAAGCTGGTAAGCTTATTTATGATGCCCGAGTGGGGTATTGTGTCGAAGGCTTTTGCAAGGTCCAGGTAGGCTGTGTGGACTACCTTGCCCTCGTTTATGGCTTTGGTAACTGTTTCAAAGAAATCAACTAGGTTTAAGAGGCAATATCTGCCCTTAACAAAGCCGAATTGGGTAGGGTCCAGTGTCTGGAGGCTCCCAATGTCTTTGTTTATGAGTTCCATGATAATACGCTCCATAGCTTTACAGACCAGACTAGTCAGGCTTATGGGGCGATAGTTTCCAGGGTCCGTTGTGGCACCACCTTTGTGGAGTGGGACCACAGTAGCTGTACTACATTCTTTGGGTACATATCCTGTAGTAAGTTTGAACAGTGACTTAATGTGAGGGTTCAGTTCTTCTTGGAGCTCGTGTAAGATACAGCCTGGGACACCGTCCGATCCCATAGATGCTGTGTTTTTTGCTTTGGAGAGGGCAGCTTTCACCTGTGCATCTGTGATGTCAGGGAGGTTACATTCAGTTGGGATAGGCATTTACTCCTTTGGGGGGGAAGGGGGGGAGAAATTTGCACTGAATCTGTCTGCTAGGATGTTGGCTATGTCTGTAGGTTCAGTATATTTTGTACCGTTATGCAACAATTCAGAGCATATCTGGGAGTTTCCGCCCATGTTCCTGACATAACTAAAGAAGGCCTTGTGATTATCTTTAGTGTCTAGGGCAATTTTTCTTTCGAAACTGGCCTTTGATGATTTTATGAGGGATCGAAGTTTCTTGCTAATACTGATCAGAGATGCCTTCCCTTTTTGGGATTTTGCTCTGTCATGTAGTAGCTTCCTCCTTCTGTTGTATAGCTTATTTATGGCCAGGGTCCACCAGACCGGTCTCCTGTTTTTGGAGGAGTGAGTATTGGTTTTATTTGGGATAGCACGATCCATGCATTCCTGCAGGTGCTCATAGAATGCATTTGTAAAGGATTCTGTGGACTGGGCTGTATTATCCTCTGGCCCAGGGGTTTTGAAAGATTCCACCTCAGTCTTGAGAAGTTCAAAGTTGGCTTTTGAGAAATTCTTTACATTGATTTCCTTGGCTGGGGGTAGGGACGGGATATGGATGTCCAGGGAAATTTGTTTATGGTCTGATCTTACCAATGAGGGGTTTACCTCTGGTGTGGATGGTAAGAAAGTTTATGAATGTAAGGTTAAAATAGGTTTAACAGGAGGTGTTCTGATAGAGAATCATAGTAATACAGTGTATAGAGCTGTATAGAACAAGTTATCATAATATAGCAGTACACTGATAAGCACAATATAAAAGCATCATTTAGTAAACATTCAATGGAATAACTAGTATGTCAAAAGAGTGTTGTATATATATATATGAAAACATTACCCAAGTAGTGTTCCAAAGCAACAATCCTTTATTCATCACAAACAAGCAATCATCAGTAACAAAAAATCAGAAATACTTTACAGTGTTAAACATATCAGTTTTTATAAACTTAGAAGTAGGTGTGGAAAATATATGTATTGTTTAATTTTAAACCAGCCTATTCTAGGAAACAATATAATCGGGACTGTAAAAGTTCATTTAGGAACAGCAAGTACCCACCCCCAGACACTACTGCTGATTAGATCAAACTAAATCCTAGTTAAGGAAAGCACTACCTACCTATTTGCATCCACATTCCAAAATCAGGTATTAAGAAAAGCATAACATACATATAAAAAGACTGACTTTTAACTAAAATCGCTTTTGACTAACTAATGCAATAATGCATTCATCAGGTCTGTGACAAGAACTAAAATCATATACATAGGTAGATAAGTAAAAAGTGCTAACTAGATAGATAAAAGAAAAAACATATAGCTATCTAGCCATAAATATTATCTAATTACAACCCTTTAAATATAAATATATCTATGTAATAATATCTATTATACCATGATCCCCCCAAAACGTGCACGCTGATTGGCCAGCGTGCCCATTGTAAATCGAGTTATACTAATGGAAAAAGGTCCGGTCGCCCGGACTTTTTTCCATTAGTATAACTCATTTTTTTTAAACACTGTCTCGCTATGTTAAATGGGTTTAACATAGCGAGACAGCTTTAAAATAAGCAACGGAGATCTCCGTTGCTTATTTTAGCTGTCTCGCTATGTTAAACCCATTTAACATAGCGAGGCAGTGTTAAAGCAACGGAGAAAGCAAGATCTCCGTTGCTTTTATGTCTCGCTATGTTAAATGAGTTTAACATAGCGAGACAGTTTAAAATAAGCAACGGAGATGTCCGTTGCTTATTTTAAACTGTCTCGCTATGTTAAACTCATTTAACATAGCGAGACACTAAAAAAAAGCAACGGAGATCTTGCTTTCTCCGTTGCTTTTGCCCACAGCTATGATGTACTGCGCGCCGCGGATGCCAAGACATCTGCGGAAGGGCAGTAAACAGGCATTATACTATGCCATTATTTAAGAAAAGTAATAGTTTCTTTTCTTAAATAATGTCATGGTATAATAGCAATAACCCACTTCTGGGTGTGGGTAATGCTAAATTACCACGGTTGGCTTTGTTTGGTCCCTCGGGACCAAACCACGCCAACCGTGGGTAAATTTAGCATTACCCACACCCAGGTGTCGGTTATTGCTATAATAAGCATCCACCCATATTTATTAATGTGCATAAAAACTAAGGGCTGGATTCAATAAAGCCTACACTAAGTGTACACTGTTTTTAGTGAACAGACAACATGACATAACTCGCACCTTCTTCCTCGTAATTTTAGTTTTCCTACTGATATTCTTGCAGCTTTAAATATTGACAGGGATTCATAAAGGTTACCACAAAGTGTAGACTACATGTACACTTAGTGTAATCTTTCTGAGTGAATAGAAAGCACAAAAAATGTGATAAGGATTTTATTGAATACATATTGTGTACACTTAGTGTAGGCTTTATTGAATTGATGTTTGTCCTACACTGAAGAAGGCAATCTTTGCCGAAACCGGTCTGAATATTTTTTGAAATAAAGGACTCATTTATTCTAACATCCGTGTCTGCTTTTGCTGGCCAATTTTTGTTTTTGCTGATATGGTTTTGGCCGTGCACTCCCCCGTGCATAGGACTTTGTTTGGAATGGTTTATTGAATCTGGCCCTAAGTTATTTACAACTCATTAAAACTATGTTATTATAAAAGGTGTTACAATTTTGTATCATGGGTTGTACTGTCTTTATACCAAACTTTTAGAGGCCATTATACTGGGCCTGTATGAAGAGGTATTTTTTTAAGCTCCTCTAGGAATTTTCTGAAAGTCTAATTTTATTTGACCTGCTATGACGTCCCACATTTTAGCAATAAGAATAGAGAAAGTGTGATCTATGTATTTTAGATTAGTAAGTGTGGACTGCAAATGGGGAGCAGACTTAGAGATTAGATGGTGAAAAGGATCTTTTGGTAATCCTTCTTCAAAAAAGGGAAGCATTTGTTTGCATACATTTGTAAAGCATAGTACCTTGAAGGAGTGCTGTCCTTTGAGGTATGGGCAACCGACTGGCTTTTGCTTGGATGGTACAGTGATTTCCTGTTTTTGGTGAAAAAGGTTCTAAATCTTAATATGATATTTAATATAGTCTGGGGTGAGATGTGATTCTTTTGTGAAGCAATGATAGGAACTTTTAGTTATGTACTTACCATAACTTTAGATGTTTGGGATCCATCTCGCCTACATTCTGTACTGATGGGTTCGGAGCCGATCCTCGGCTCCGACTCGGCACGCTATGCTATAGAGGGAAGTCTCTTATTGGCTGAGCTATTCTATATCCCAGGATGCACCACCACTACTTCCCCAGATCTTGTTTGTCTGCACTCATGCACACACACATAACTGTTTATATAACATTGCCAGATGTTTCAAGATGAAACGATAGTATACGGACCGTCCGGTCTCTTCTGATCTCCAAGGCAGGGGGAAGGAGGGTGGGTTATTAGGAATGTAGGCGAGATGGATCCCAAACATCTAAAGTTATGGTAAGTACATAACTAAAAGATGTTATGTGATCCTATCTCGCCTACATTCTGTACTGATGGGACAGCATCCCTAGCACCTGATTCCTGGGTGGCTCACTGGAAAACACTCCTGAGAACTGTGGAACCAAATGAAGCTCGCCCCCGAGATGCCACATCCAATTTGTAGTGGGAAATTAAGGTGTGTGGAGAAGACCACGTAGTCGCAGCACAAATGTCGCTAATGGCAAGCTTAGAATGGAATGCTATTGAATTAGCCATAGCTCTTGTAGAGTGAGCTTTGACAGAGGTTGTAAGCTCTTTATTAGAAGAGGAATAAGCCTGACTAATACAGTCCCTGATCCACTTGGCAATAGTGACCTTTGTGACGGCTTTGCCCAATTTATTGTCCGAAAAGGACACAAACAATTGATCTGTTTTCCGTGTTTGTTGGGTCCTATCTAAATAAAAGCGCAATTGCCTGTGAACATCCAATGTGTGGAAGATGTATTCCGCTTTGTTTGAGTACTTTGGGAAGAAAACTGGAAGTTCTAATGACTGTTGCAGGCAAAACTGGAACAAACTTTAGGGACAAAGGATGGGTTAGGCCTGAGGGATACTCTATCTTTGTGAAAAACCAGGTACGGTGGTTTGACAGATAGAGCTTGAAGCTCTGAAACCCTTCTGGCTGAAGTAATCGCGACCAGAAAGGCAGTTTTCCAAGAAAGAAATTTCAAATCACAGGTTGCTGCCGGTTCAAAGGGGGAGGAGGTTAAGGCACGTAATACCACATCGAGATCCCACGGAGGAGCAGGATGAGAAATCGGAGGTCGTAAAAGCGCAGCACCTTTTATGAAGGTTTTACACAATCTGTTGCTCATCAAAGGTGGGTTTATAGATTCATGAAAATTGGAAATAGCTGCCAATTGGACCTTGATGGTAGAGACTGAAGAACCTTGATTGAATAGGGAAGTTAGAAACTTCAGGACTTCTGACACTGGGACAGTGATGGGATCTAGACCCCGGAGTTGAGCCCAAATAGCAAATCTCTTCCATTTGCTAGTATACAATTTCCTAGTGGCAGACTTGTGGGCCGAGGATAAGATATGTATGACTTCCGGGTCTAATGTATGATTCCTGACTATAGTCGGAAGAGGAGGAGCCAAGCTGTTAACTTCAAAGAGTGAAGGGACTGATGGAGTTGTCCCGACTGGTGAATTAATAGGTCCGGGATCTGATCCAGGAACCATGGACTGTCCAATGCATACTTCCGAAGATAGGGAAACCATACCTGACGAGGCCAGTAAGGGGCAACTAAAATCATTTTTCTCCCTAAGTGAGTCGCCTTTTGGATCACTCTGGGAAGGAGGTGAACCGGAGGGAAGGTGTATAGCAAGCCGGTGGGCCAAGGATGGGCTAAGGCGTCCATGGGAATCTCCCCCGGGGCTGGAGTGAGAGAGAAGAATTTTCTGCACTTCGCGTTCAGCGGGGTTGCAAAAAGGTCGCAACAAGGAGTTCCCCATCTTCTGAAGATCTGAGTTGCCACTGCATCATTCAGAGACCACTCGTGAGGAGAGAGAATAGTTCTGCTTAGTCTGTCGGCTATCACGTTGGATCTCCCAGGGATATGAGTCGCTACCAGAAAACGTCTGGTCGCCACTGCCCATTCCCAAACTCTCATGGCCTCTCTGCAAAGGGGGTAGGATCTGGTCCCTCCCTGCTTGTTCAGATACCAGACTACTGACATGTTGTCGGACTGAATGGCAATTACGCCCTGAGGGAGGTAATCGTGGAGGGCTTGTAGAGATAGAAGCACCGCCCTCATTTCTAGAATGTTGATGTGAAGGAGACTCTCGTCGGAATGCCAATTGCCTTGGACTGACCTGCCCAGGTAATGCCCCCCCCACCTCGTCTGGGAGGCGTCCGTCATCAATGTGGCCATAGGAGGAGGTGGAACGAAGGGTCATCCCTGATCCAGATTGGAGGACACCAGCCACCAGCGAAGGTCCTGTTTGCAGGTTTCCGTGATCCGTATGAGGTGACTGAGAGGGAGATCCTGAAAGGACCACTGGGTTGATAGGAGCCACTGGAGAATTCTCATATGCAATCTTGCTAAGGGTACTAGGAGAACAGTGGCCGACATGGAGCCTAATAGCTGCAGGACCATCCTGGCTGGGGCTTTGGATTTGAGAAGCAAGGCTCGGACTTGAGCCTGTATAGTCTGTATCCTTTCTGTAGGAAGATAGACCCGCATTTGGTTTGAGTCTATCTCTACTCCGATGAACCTTATGCGCTGAGATGGCAGCAACACAGACTTTGGCCAATTGAAGGTGATTCCAAGGGAAGTGCCTAGTGATATGGTGGCTGCTAAGTTCTGCAATAGTAGACGCCTGGAGGTGGCAGTTAGGAGCCAGTCATCCAGATACGGAAACACCTGGAATCCTAGACTCCTCAGGTGAGCAGTCACGACCGCCAAACATTTGGTGAACACCCTGGGGGCTGTGGTGAGACCAAAGGGCAGTGCGCAGAACTGAAAATGACTGTCTCCCAGGCTGAAGCGCAAATGTCTCCTGGACGCCTGATCTATCAGGATGTGATAATAGGCGTCCTTGAGATCTATGGAGCACATCCAAACACCTTTCTCCAGCAGTGGGAGAAGGTGACCATTCGGAACTTGGACTTCTTGACTGATCGATTTAGGTTGCTGAGATCCAAAATGGGCCTCAAGTCCCCGGTCTTTTTTGGCACCAAAAAGAATTCTGAGTAAGTCCCTAATCCGATCTGGTCTGCGGGGACCGGTTGGATGACTCCTTTTTGAAGCAGCTTTGAGATTTCGAAGGCTGCGATTTCCCGTTGACTGGGTGGCAGGTCCGGGATTTTCCTGGACGGCGGAGGGGGGTGAGAAAAGGGGATGGCGTAACCTCCGGCGATGATTCGAAGCACCCATCGTGATACCCTCCCAGGCTTTTAGGTGCCTCGAAAAACGACCCCCGACTGGCTCCGGAGCTGCACAGATGGGCAACCCTTCAGGGATTGTGGAAGGCTGAAGAGCCACGAAAGGACTCGCGGTCTCCAGTGTTGCGGGGGCCTCTGCCGCCTCTGGGACGGCGTCTTCCAGAAAAATTTCCCCCTCCTCTGCCTCTAGAAGGGGGATCATCCTGCTGCGAGGGATAAGACTTCTGGGATTTACGGAACCACATTTTCCCTCCTCTTTTAGCCTTGGGGTAAGGCCGAAAGGGAGTGGAAAACCGTGCCCCTACGGCAGTCAAAGTCTTACCTTCTTGCTTACAGCGGGTCAATGTGTCCTTTACCTTGGGTCCAAACAAAGAAGACCCATCAAAGGGAGCGTCAGCAAAGGAAGACTTAAAGGCTTCCGCAAAATGACACAGGCGGAGCCAGGCTTGCCTCCGTAGAGCAACACCCGTACCCACCGCTCTACTCGCCCCCTCGACTGCATACGAAATGAGCCTCATGGACGAGTTTGATATCGATGACAGAGTAGCCAACTGAGAGCCAACCGTCTGGGCCAGCTGCTCAGGTAGGTTACCCAAGAGGGTATCTGAAAGCTCCTTGATCAGATCCCTCTGAGGTCTAGTGAAGTACGTCAAATAGTTCAGGGACCTTAAGGTAAAGACCGCTGAACTGAGGGTGCGCTTCCCGTGCCGGTCCATGCTCCTAGACTCCTTATTAGGAGGATGGACGGACGTCGAAGCCTCTGCTGCATCTTGTTGGGTAGCAGATGCCACCACCAGGGCATCTATAGCCACACCTTTGGTCAGAAACTCCTTCTCTGGGGGTGCTGATAAGGATTTATTTGGGCAAGCCGGCACCGGTTCCACAGAGTCTGGATGCTCCCACGCCCTTCGACAGATCAAATCTAGGAGCTCGTCGAAGGGCAGAGACATCCAGGAGGCGGAGGGCTGAGCCCCGAAGGCCTTGAGGAACACCGACTCGTCATTGGAAGGGGGTTTGGAATGCCAGCCGCCTCGTTGTTTGAGGGCTTCCAAGATGTCTGCAAAGGAGACATCATCCGAGGATGACTTAGGGGACCCCTCCGCATCATCAAGATCGGTGTCCGACGTGAGAGACTCATCGGGGGAGTTGACGTGCTTCCTCTTGCACAGTCTTTTCCTTGGGGGTTCCTCCGAAGAAGCTTCAGAGGGACCTCCGGGAGGGGGGGAAACCCCACTGGGGGTGACCCCAGGCCCCGGGGCTCCACTGTCTAGCGACAGGGGGACTACAAAAGACCCAGTCTCCGTGTGTAGGGAAGGTGCCGGTGAGACCGTGGAGGTAGCCAAAGAAGATTTGGCCAAATCACTCCTCATGGCCCTGAAGGCCGGACCGCTAGAGTCCTGGGAAGGTCCAACCGGGGCCACAACAGTAGACGGCACCCCCGCAGCCGACGCACCGAGAGGAAGGCTCGGAACCGAAAACATCGGTCCCGAAGCGTCACCCCCGGGGCCGACCGAGGAGGTCCGTGTACCGAACTCCGACCCGAAAGCCAGGGTTGGAGTAAGGGTCGGAGCCGACCCGAAAACTTCCATCGGCTCCACCAGCACCAGCTCCAACGGTGCCGAGGCTGTTGGAGGAGAAACCAGAACTACAGGGTGGGCCATCGGCTCCGAAGCCGATTGGGCTGGAGCTGAAACTAATTTCTGGAATACAGGAGACTGAAACAGCCTTTGGAGCACCCTGTCGATGTGACATCTTGGAAGATTGGGAGGAGACCGACCGGGTCCGAGCAGACTTCTCCATCAGCTCTGAAGGACTGGGGGACCGGCTCTGAATAGACTCGATCAATATTGGTGCCGAGGGAGATTCCATAGCAATTTCCCTCGGTGCCAAAGAGGGCTTCGGCGCCGAAGGGGAAGAGTCTGAGCCGGCAACCCTCATCGGCTCCAAAATCAGTGGAGCCGATGAAGGTGACCCGCCTCTCGAAGCCCCAGCCATCGGCTCCGAAACCAGAGGGGTCAAGGCTGGAGGCATCGAGGCAGACCATTCTGCCCTCGGCTCCGAAGTCCGTGGAGCCGATGGAGAAGACTGCCTAGATTTCTTAGTGGTCGGTTCCGACGGGCTGGTCGGAGCCGACGATTTCTTTTTCTTAGCTGGAGAGGAAGAGGAAGATAAGGCCTCTTCGAAGGAGGGTTTGATAAGCCCTTTTAAGATCAATTTATTTTTCCTCTCTTGGAGGACCTGAGAGGAAAAAGCGTGACACACGCTGCAAGACTCCTGAAGGTGTTTGGTGCCTAAACAGTACACACATAAGGAGTGATCATCCGTGATGGACATTTTGTAGTTGCATCTTGTACATTTTTTAAATCCTGAGGGTCTATGCTCCTTAGACATAATGCTTGTAGACACTATTCACTTTGTCAGAGAAAAAACACTATGGAACTCAGTACCAATGGTTTACACAACAAAAAATTCCTTTTTTTTTTTTTTTTTTTTAAACAAGAGAGGCGAAAGCCCAAGAAAAAATTACACGAATGACAAACACACCAACAGGAGGGCCAAGAACCCTCTAACTGAAACAGGTACTTGACCTCTCCGAAACAACAAGAAGCCTCACTAAAGAACGAGGGGAAGGCCCCTCTAACTTAAACGGAAACCTTTCCCTGTCCAGTCACAAAATTTTACCACAAAATTTCCACAAAAACACAATTATACACAACGATAGCTGTTAAAACAGCTTTTGGGTTAAGATTAAAGAAATTCCTGACAGAAAAAACTCTCATAAAAAAAGCACTTAGCTCAGCCAAGTTCGAGACCACGTCCTAGCTTGTAAGCGGCAAACGAGATCTGGGGAAGTAGTGGTGGTGCATCCTGGGATATAGAATAGCTCAGCCAATAAGAGACTTCGCTCTATAGCATAGCGTGCCGAGTCGGAGCCGACCCATCAGTACAGAATGTAGGCGAGATAGGATCACATAACATCTCCATATTCCACTTGGGGAAGTAGGACCACTTTGCCTACAGCTACAATAGTTGTAGGTGAAAGAAATAACTTTTCTGGGCCTGGAAGAGGAGTTTATCATTTGACTTTGTAAACCAAATATGGTCCTGGAAGCTGTGTCTGTGATCCAGCCAAATACCCTGATATGAGTAACGCTGGACTAGTTCTAGACTATTTTTTGATCAAGTGTTATAAGCCAGTTAGACAAATGTTTAATGAGGTTTTATAGTATACTGAATAGCACGGATATGGCCGTCTTTATATTGTGAATTAGGCTGCATTTTTTTAATGTTGTGAACTAAGTCGTAATTATCTAGTCAGTGATTGAGACTGGCAATGGAATGCTGGATGATATACTGCCTGAAATACACATGACCATCTTATCTGCATAAAGGATGATAAGGAAGGGGGTAGATGCCTACTAGGAATTTACTGATAAATAGGGAGAACAGTATGCAGGATATAATGGAACCTTGTGGACCACCCTTGTTAATTGGTAGGAAGACAAGAGGTGGAAACAATCTGAACTTTGAAGTTTCTGGATTATAAGAAGCCTTTAAACCATCTTTGCAAAGGTTCATATAGATAGTCCCAATCATAATAAGTGGCCCTTATCCCTGCTTATCAGTATTTCAGTGTATTATTATTCTTCTTCTTTCGGCTTTTCCTGGTTAGGGGTCGCCTTAGCGGATCACCAGTTCGCTCATGATTGGCAGTGGAGTTTTACGGTGTCGAGTTGCCAGCCCGGCACCCAACCTTCCACAGAAGGCACACACACGCACGCATTCACACCTAGCGCCAATTTAGAGTGTCCAATTTACCTACAGCATGTCTTTGGGATGTGGGAGGAAACCGGAGCACCCGGAGGAAACCCACGCGACCACATGGAGGACATGCAGACTACGCACAGAAGGCACCCCAGCCGAGAATCAAACTGGAGAACCTCTTGCTGTGAGGCGACAACACTTGGGGCAGTAATGATACTTTTTCTTATCCAGAAGCCATATTACTGGTGGGAATATATACTGCATTTCTTCATGTGATTTGAAATCTGAATGTAGATTAAAGTTTCAAGAATTGCCCCAAGGGAAGGGAGGACTGAGAGTGATCAGAAGTCATTAGATGTGATAAGGTTGGATGTTTTCATAAATGGTATGGTGATACGTAGGTTGAAGATATGTTTCATCAAGGGAGGATATACTTTTTGTACAGTGAAATAAACCAATACATGTCCCGGGGGTGGACATCTTAGAGTAATTTGTCATTCATTTTAGCATTTTTTTTTTTGTGGGTGGGGTGGGATGGGAGGAGATCACCATGAAATATAAGGGTAGTGAATCGGTAACTAGGTGGTTAGAGTTGTAGGACTGATTTGGGTGGTGGGTTTAGAGATGTTTTAGTTCATTTCAGTTTTTTGATTTTCTTATCTGTTTTAAGGCAGAAGGTTATTAGTTGGGGCAGAGGTTATCAGTCTGATGGTTTAATGAAAAATGTAATGGGACAGTCCAGTCACCACAAACTGAGAAGGCAAGATGGTCAAATATGGAGTAGTTACTAGAGACTAGATATAGTCTGGTGGCTTCCTTAACTAGCTAAGTCAAGTTAAGGCTGGTTAAGAGGTCCTACATGTCTGTATTATTAGTTTAGTAGGCTGATGTTGAAATCACCTTAGAATGATTATAGGGGTCATTGTTCTAAAATATGTTTAATAATAGTGAATTAAACTTTAATAGGTTGGTTGTGGGGTTAGAAAGACATCTACCAGGGTAACAAGGCTACTCGTGCCCTCCTACAAATGTTGAGCACAAGAGAAATGGTTATCCAAATGGAGTCATGATCATTAGTGGCAAAGTTCTGATTTTGGTATTTGACTTTTAGATTGTCTTTTATGAGGAGGATGGTGGCCTCTCCTACTCTGTAACTTGGTCCAGCATTGAAAGCATAAGTGTAGAATGGGAAGTGGAATTTAATGCTGGGAGTGTCTTGTTTTGCCCAGACTTCATTAAGTCCTACAATGTTGATGTTTTTGGTGGCTTTAAACAATGTAATTATTCCAATTAACTCACCATACTATCAGCATTAACCAAGGCAATGATAAGGTTCTTAACTGTGTTCCACTGTAGTCTGAACTTGGCTCAAAATAACTAGGAAGGAAAGGAATTTCAATTAATGTTGTTAGCTTGATGGTAAATATGACAGATTTTGAGACTGATGACCATTTAATAGGATACGGGAAATAAAATTATGTGAGATTGGAAGGGTCCATATCTGGAGGATGGGGTATATTGGTTCAAAGATATTTAATATGTGGGTTAGGTTCAGTGAAATTATGAGTTTTAGAACTGTGGGTGAGATTATACTGAAAGCCTGCAGCAGTTCTGTAATAAGAAGTTATGTACCTACCATAACGTTCCATGTTAGTTGTCTTCTCTCGCCTTCTTTCTTGCTTGATGGGTTCGGAGCCGATCCTCGGCTCCGACTCGGCACTTGCTTTAGCTCGAGAACTCCTTTTACCAGCTCGAGGCAGCCCCATATCCCATGATGCAAGGCAGTAAGTACCCAGATCTCGTTTGTTGACAAAGGGCAATAACACCAAGCATAAAATACTTCCCAAAGGAAGAAGAAACTTACAGATGGAAAAAGGACCAGGTCTGAATGGTCTTTAGCATAATAGTTTCTTATACAAGGTCTGTCCAGGCCAGGGGAAGGAGGGAGGGTCAAGAAAGAAGGCGAGAAGACAACTAACATGGAACGTTATGGTAGGTACATAACTTCTTAATGTTAAGTTGTCAATCTCGCCTTCATTCTTGCTTGATGGGACCGCGTCCCTAGCACCTCTATCCTGGGTGGCTCAATGGAACAAACTCTTGAGGACTGTAGAGCCAAAACTGGCTCTGTCCCTGGAGGCCAAGTCCAATTTGTAATGGGAAACAAAAGTGTGAGGAGTGGCCCAAGTGCCGCTGCACAAATAGTGTCCAAAGGCAGTCTAGCTTGAAAAGCTGTAGAAGTAGCTAAACTCCTAGTTGAATGTGCTTTAGGTTTTGAGCACAGCTGTTTTCCCCTGATCGTATAAATTTCAGTGATGACCGAAGAAAGCCATCTGGACAAAGTCACTTTAGAAACAGGAAGGCCTTTTTATTATCCGCATAGGAAACAAAAGTTGATCAGATTTTCTAAATTTTTGTTCTGTCCAAATAATATCTAAGCTGACGGTGGACGTCAAGATAATGTAGCTTTTGTTCAGCTCTATCTGAATAGTTAGGAAAAATACAGGAGATCAATGGATTGATTCAGATTGTTTTTGAAGCGACCTTAGGTAAAAAGGATGGATTAGTTCTCAAAGATACTCTGTCTTTGTGAAAAATCAAATAGGGGGGTCGAACCGAAAGAGCATGAAGTTCAGACACCCTCCTGGCAGATGTAATAGCCACTAGGAATAACGTTTTCCAAGAAAGATATTTCAGGGAACAAGAAACAGCTGGCTCAAAGGGGGGAAGAATCAAGGATGTCAGCACTAAATTTAGATCCCACTGAGGAGGAGGATTCCTGATTGGAGGCTTTAGTAGGAAAATTCCTTTCAAGAAGGCCCTGCAGAGCCTATGGGACATAATATTATGATCTGCTATCCCGACATGAAAATTAGAAATAGCAGCCAACTGAACTCTGACTGTGGAAGAAGAGGAGCCTGCATGAAAAATCTCTGCTAAGAAGTCCAGAACTGCCTGAACAGGGGCAGTAAAAGGATCAATATTTTGGGCCTTAGCCCAATAAGAGAAACGTTTCCATTTGCTTGTGTAAATCCTCCTGGTAGAGGATTTTAGTGAAGCTACTATGATATCTCTAACTGGGTTAGAGATCCAAGGAAGCCTGGCTAAGAAAGGAAGTGGAGCAACCATGCTGTGAGGTTGAGAGAAGGGATTGACCGGTGCAGCTGACCGGATTGGTGAATCAGTAGATCTGGCACTGGGTCCAGATGCCACGGCTGCACCAAAAGGTGATGATGGAGGAACGGGAACCAAACTTGTCGAGGCCAGTAAGGGGCAATGAGAATCAATTTGGCTCTCAAAACGGTAGCTTTCTGGATCACCTGAGGGATCAGAGGAAATGGAGGGAAGGCATAAAGAAGTCCCTGGGGCCAATCCTGGGTCAGAGCGTCTCTGGGGGGATGGCCTGATAGAGGGAAGAGGCTGAAGAAGTCTGGACATTTGCTGTTTTGGGGAGTAGCAAAAGATCGCAACATGGACGACCCCATTCCAGAAAAATCTCTTCCACTATGGATTGCTTGAGAGACCACTCGTGAGGCATGAGAATAGCTCTGCTCAATCTGTCCGCTATAATGTTGGTTTTCCCAGGGATATGCGTTGCTACCAGAAACCGATGAGAGGAGATCGCCCATTGCCATAGTCTGAGCGCTTCTCGACACAAGGGGTAGGACTTGGTTCCGCCCTGTTTGTTGATATACCAAACTACAGACATGTTGTCTGTGTGGACTGCAATTGTCCCTACGGGAAGAAAGTCGTTGAGGGCTTGCAACATTAAAAGCACTGCTCTCATCTCCAGGACATTTATGTGCAGATGGTACTCGAACGGTTGCCACGTCCCATGAACCATCCTGCCCTGATAATGACCCCCCCACCCGATCAGGGAGGCATCCATGGTGACAGTGGCTATCGGGGACGGAGGTACAAAGCACCTGCCTTGGTGAACCTGAGATGATGTGATCCACCAAGCAAGATGTTCTTTGCATGTTTGTGTCACCAGAATCTGGTGACGCATTGGGAGTTGCTGGTATGACCACTGAGTGAACAGCATCCACTGAAGGAGGCATGTAGAATCGAGCCAGGGAAGAAGAGTAATGGCCGCAGCCATGAGACCTAATACCTTTAGAACCATTCTGGCCTGTACTTTCTTGCTGGCCAGAATGATCCTGACATGAGTCTGAATGTCTGAAACTCTTTGTTCTGTAAGGGTAGCTGACATCGAACAGTGTTTAAGTTTGCCTATGAAGGTAATAGACTGGCAGGGCGATAAGGATGACTTTTCGAAGTTGACTGAGATGCCCAAATGAGAACAAAGGTCTATTGTGTAATCCCTGGCTTGTATAAGCTGATGCCTGGTGGTGGCTGACAGGAGCCAGTCGTCGAGATACGGAAACACCTGGAATCCTTGACGTCTCAGGTGAGCCGTGACCACTGCCATGCATTTGGTGAACACTCTGGGGGCTGTAGTGAGACCAAAGGGCAGGGCTCTGAATTGGAAGTGACTGGACCCCAGCCGAAAGCGGAGAAATCTCCTGGAGCGTCTGTGAATTTTGATGTGATAGTACGCATCCTGAAGATCTATTGAGCACATCCAGTTGTCCTTCTGTAAGAAGGGCAGAATTGACTGAAGAGTGACCATTCGGAATCTTGACTTCCTGACAGACTTGTTGAGTCTGCTGAGATCCAATATTGGTCTCCAGTCTCCCGTCTTTTTGGGGACCAAAAAGAACCTTGAGTAGATTCCGGGCTCTGAATGGTCTATTGTAACTGGCTGAATGGCTCTTTTTTGCAGTAGTTTTGAGATTTCTAACTCTGCAATCTCCCTTAGACCGGGTGGTACATCTGGAAGGGAACTTGAGGGGAAGGGACTTTCCTCGAAAGGAATTATGTAACCCTTGGATATGATCGACTGTACCCATCTGTCTTGAGTGAGGGAATGCCAGGCTTCTGGGTACAGTGATAATCTTCCCCCGACTGCCTCCAAGGAGGGACAGCCGGGCAACACCTCAGGGATGCTGAAAGGGCTTATCAGAGAGAGGCTCCCTGTTTCCCTGGTTCTTCGGACCCCTCTGCCTCTAGAGTGGCGTCTGTTGTTGCTACCCCCTCTGCCTCTAGGGGTAAACTGACCACGTGAATCAGGCGTGACTCCTTGGGATTTACGGAACCACATCTTTCCACCCTTCTGTCCTTTGGGATAAGGCCTAGAAGGGGTGGAAAAACGGACTCCAACAGCAGAAAGAGTCTTGCCGTCCTGCTCACACCTGGTCAAGGTCTCCTTCACCTGAGGGCCAAACAAAGCTGACCCATCAAAGGGAGAATTTGTGAAGGATGCCTTAAAGGGATCCGCAAAAATCACATAGCCGCATCCAGGCTTGGCGTCTAAGAGCCACACCTGTGCCTGCGGCTCTACTCGCTCCATCCGCAGCATAAGATATTAGCCGCATGGAGGAGTTAGCAATGGAATTGAGGGTTCCTAGCTGCGAAGCAATCTTTTCTTGAGCCCCTGCAGCTGTAGGATCCTGAACTACTTCTCCCAGCTCCTTCAGGATATCTCTCTGGAGTCTGGTGAAGTGACAAAGATAATTCAGCGACGCATAGCAAAGGTCGCTGAGGAAAACATCCGCTTGCCGTACCTATCCATGGTCCTAGAGTCCTTATTAGGAGGATGGACGGGCACGGAAGGATCTGCAAGTTCCTTTTGGTGGCCGCAGCCACCACCATGGCATCAGCGGGGACACCCTTGGTTAGGAATTGTTTGTCACTAGGGGCAGTGATAAATTTAGAAGGCCTCCTAGGGACTGGCTCTACAGAGTCAGGAGCTGTCCACGCCTTTCGTGCAATAACCTGCATAAGGGGGTCGAAAGGCGGAGACACCCAGGAGGTGGAGGGCCGAGATCCAAACGCCTCTAGGTATACTGACTCATCCTCAGAGGGATTTGAGAAGTTCTAGGATGTCTGAGAAGGAGACATCCTCAGAGGGGGATCTAGGGGATCCCTCTGACTCATCAAAGTCAGTATCCGAAGTGACAGACTCGGGGGAGTCTACATGCTTCCTCTTACAAGTCCTCTTCCTAGGAGGATCTCCCGAAACATCAGGAGAATCCTCGGAAGAGGGGGAAATTCCCAATGGGGAAACCTGAGGCGGAGGATCTCTGGGTCCTGTAGCAAGAGAAGTGGCAGAGATGTCAACAGGTACCATAGAGGGAGGAGCTACGGGAACAGACTGCTGACTGATACCAGTGGCCAGTACACTCTTCATCACCTCGAATGCTCCCCTCCCAGGCAGGTCCGAGAGAACCCGCTCCGAAGAGCTAGGAACACCAGGAACCACCGAAAAAGAAGTCTCCGAGGCAGATGTCGGAGCCGAGCTCACCAAGGCCGAGGCTCCAAGGGGAAGAGCGGGCTCGGACAAGGGTCCGATGCCACTCACCCCCTCGGAGGAGACCATGGAAGCCCGACCACCGAATCCCTCTAAGGAAGAGGAGATAAGAGTAGGGCTGAAGGAACAGAAGGGGGTATCCGTCCTCCAGCCGTAGCAGTAACCATGCCCGAAGACTCCAACTCCAAGCTCTGGGGTAGAGTTGAAGGAGGAACTGTAACGGGGTGTGGACCAACAGTCGTCTGCTGAGACGGACTGTGTAGCATTTGGGCCAGTACCTGTGACTTGAGTAATCTACTGACCACTCTCTCTAGGTCATGATCTGACAACCTGGATGACCTTGAAGATCGGCTCCGATGGCTCCGTTCTGATAGAAGAGGCGAAGCCGGAGCCGAAAGTATCGGCTCCAAGGAAGGAGACCTCGACCTCTTCCTGGAATGGGCCATCGGAGCCGATACTACAGATCCTGTCGGCACCGACTTCTCGGAGCCAACAGAACGTCTCGATGTATCGGCTCCAGCCGGAGCCAATACAGCTACCAAAGTAACGGTGTCGGAGCCGATCGGAGCCGACACCGATGCCTGTGCCACATGGGTGTCGGAGCCGATCGGAGCCGACATCGAAGTGGTCAAAACAGATTCGGCACCGATAGCCATCGGCGCTGAAAGCTTTGTGGATCCAGAATCGGCTCCAGCCGGAGCCGATCTCGACTCAATACGAGTCGGAGCCGAGGCCGCAGGCTTAGAAACAGAAGCCTGGGCCTTGGCAGTTTTAGTTGATTTTTGTGGAGCCGACTTAGCCGGAGAGCCCTCCGGCTTAAGAAGACCCTGAGAATCAACTTGTTCTCTCCTGCAGGACTCTCTGGCTGAAGGAGTGACAAATAGCACAGGAGTCCTGCAGGTGAAGAGGGCCCAAACAATACAGGCAAGAAGTGTGACCGTCTGTCAGAGACATCTTCTGACAGCACGAGTCACACTTCTTAAAACCTGAAACCCTCTCCTTTGACATGGTGCGAAACACAACACACACAGACACACCAGTCAAAATTAAATTAAACAAAATACCAAGAGGTATTTTATAAAAACACCAACACACACACCCTAACAGGGGGGGGGGATGGGATAGGGAAAAATGACTAACAAAAAATTAAAAGAGACAGGGATTTCTGTCAGAAAAAGGGTAGAAATAAATGTAAACTATCAAAAAATTAGTTTTAAACTAAAAGGGGCTTGAAAAATCACAAATGTGAACTACTTACCAGGAGCTGGTAAAGAGAAGACCTCCCAAGCAAAGCGGCAAACGAGATCTGGGTACTTACTGCCTTGCATCATGGGATATGGGGCTGCCTCGAGCTGGTAAAAGGAGTTCTCGAGCTAAAGCAAGTGCCGAGTCGGAGCCGAGGATCGGCTCCGAACCCATCAAGCAAGAATGAAGGCGAGATTGACAACTTAACATGCTCATATCAAAGGAAATGAAGAATAGCAGAAGGCAAAGGGTATATGGAACCACCATAGCTCCGACAAATAGACCTCCAAACTCACTGCTGGCCTGCCATCTAAACATTAGGAGCATAAATAACAAAACTCAGCACCTGCGTGCCCTCTTAGCTGTTCATTCCCCAAATATATTATGCCTAACAGAAATGTGTCTAAAGCCTGCCACCAAGGACCATGAGATTCTGCCACCAGGGTACAATATGTTTCGATTAGACCGTACCACCAGAAAGGGTGGTGGGGTAGCCATACTTTACAAGTCTACCCTATCTGTCATTATAGACACCCAACAATCACCCCATTTCAATAATGCTGAAATTCTTTTCTCAAAACTACAAATTAATAAAAAAAAAATGTAAACATTGTCTGTGTCTACATTCCCCCAGGGAGGAACACAGAAACCTTAGATGACTTCTTATATTGGTTATCCAATAACTACCCCCAAGAAACAATTGTTCTTAGGGATTTCAACATTGACTGGAATGCTTGCTCTTGGGAAACCCCCACAACCCACATAAACCTCTATGGATTTACTCAAATCATAACCTCCCCCACCAGGACAGGAAAACCCAGTAACAAGGAAAGTACTCTAGACTGGATACTCATCAATATCCATTTTCAATCCTATAACTCAGGCACTTTGCCTGATGAACTAAGTGACCACCGTCTCACCTATGTAATCAAACTCAAAGTAGACTGATCCTACCAACCCACCTATAGAACATTAAGAAACAACAAGAATTTTATTCTCACCAAGTTTCAAAATGAACTTAATGCATACAACTGGTCAGTACTAAAAAGTCTCCCCCTAGATGAAGCAGTAGCACACTTTAACACCAAATTCTTTGCTATTCTTAACTCCCATGCTCCCAGCCACTCTATTAGAACCAAAGTTAATATTGCACCATGGCTTTCTAAAGATAACAGAACCAAAATTTCACTCAGAAACAAAGCATGGGCCACCTACTGAAAAACAAAAGCCCCACTTGATCAACTAAGATTCAGACAGCTAAGGAATGACATCAAAAAATCCATAACCTTAGATAAAAAGAACCACTACTACCATCTACTGCAAAAACACCAAAACAAACCTCAAAAGTTCTGGGCAGGAATAAACAAACTACTCCACCCAGACCAAACCGCCACTCCACCCCCCCCCCTCAGCTTCCTAACACAAATCCCCAGTAGACATTGCTAATAACTTCAACAGCTTCTTCACAGAGACTATCCAGTCTCTAGCCAGCCATCTCTCTCCCAATGTTCTATTCTAATGCAGCCACACCCAGTACCCAAACATACTTTACCTTCCAAACTGTTCCTACTTAGCTTATTCATGCCCTACTTAAGAAACTAAGACCCACCACCCTGGCTGCCGACCTCCTCCCAGCAGACTATCTGCAAAAGGCTGCTGACACCACAGCGTACCCCATCTCAATTTTGATCAACAGAGCTATATCTGAAGCTATTGTACCCACTATATGGAAAATCTCCCATGTCATACCTCTCCATAAAGGAGGCGGTTCCCCTGAAATGTCAAACTTTAGACCAACAGCTACTCTGTCACCTCTAGCTAAAATTATGGAGAAGTGTGTACACATACAGCTCATGCACTATGTCACACAGAACAAGCTGTTGTCCAACTTTCAGCATGGCTTTAAGCCACACCACAGTACTACTTCTGCCCCCCCTCTCTTTCTCTAACGTCATTAACTACAACCACAATAATAACAAACTATCCTCAGCACTCTTTCTAGATCTATCCAAGGCTTTTGACATGGTTGACCACAAAATGCTTATAAATACCTTTAAGGCCTTCTCCTTAAACAACCATGCACTCCACTGGTTTCAATACTACCTGCAGGGCAGGCAACAGGAAGTCCTATGGCAGGATAAGCTATCATCTCGCCTACCCATCACATTAGGAGTCCCCAGGGCTCAATACTAGGATCCCTTCTTTTCTCCATCTTTATCAACGACCTTCATTCAGTCATCCCAGATGCTACGTGCATTCAATATGCGGATGACTCCACCTTGATTTGCTCTGACACCTCACCGGCTACTTTATTCACATTAACCCAAAATACCTTCAATACAGTGGAAAAATGGCTCTCTAATCAACATCTAATCCTAAACCCCAACAAAACTAAGCTGCTCCTCCTCTCCTCACCCCCCCTGCCATCTTTCAACATAACTGCTAACAATGGCACTATCATCTCTCCAGAAGCCGAAACTTAACTACTGGGTGTCATAGTTGATAACAACCTGAAGTATGATGCGCATATCAATCAAACTATCAAAGCCATTAATAAAAAACTTGGCTCTCTTTACAGAATCAAACCCTTCCTTACCCCACTTGCTAGAACTACAATTGGCCGTTCCCATCTACTATCAACTCTTTTCTATGCCTCACCTCTATTCTTCAACTTAAACAAAACAGATCTTAATAAACTATCATCCTGCTATAACCACATTGCCAGATTTGCTACTGGCACAGCCTACCGGACACACCACTGTCACAACCTAGGTCTCCTAGGATGGCTTGAAATGCCTAGCCTACTGCAGTTCAACCAGCTAATAATGGCACATAAAGTCCTTTACCAACCAGAAAATACACCTGCACTAAAAAATATTATCGGCCCCTACACCAGCACCCAGACACTGTGATGATCCACTAGACTCCTAGTTCAAACATACAAATCCAAGTACTCAGCTGGGGATTCTCTGTTTGCCAACTCTGTTGGAAAAGCATGGAACAGACTCCGAGCTGACTTGACCCTAGAACCCTCACTAACTCAATTCAAAAACAAACTCAAGAAATACTTCAAAACTCATTGGTTATGTCCTTGCACTACCCCAACTCTATTACTTAGGTGCCTTACCTTCAACTACTTCTAACTTTTTCCGACCACACCATTTCAGGAAGGTTCAATTGTATAACTGCTGCTCAATGTGTCTTAAACTTGAATGTAATGCTATGTATCTATAACTTTGAAAATAATGTTATGTTTTGTAAAGTGTAATAAGTTAGTACTATATGTGCTAAATGCTGGTATTGCTTATGACTGTAATCTGCTTGAAATTAGCATTTACTAAATGTTCAATGTATATTATTATCTTGGAGCTTTTCTCCCCGGACCTCTGCTGAAAATGGGCATATATCCAATTGGACTATCCCAGTCAACAAATGTAAAATAAATAAATATGTTTATTTTTACTAGAATGAATATGTTAGTAAGAGTGAAATGACTTGATTTTTGCTGCTTTCACTATGCTAAATTTATATAAGTATGTTTTGAGGTGCTGAGTGTGGTTTAGAGAGGGATTAGAATGAGGTTGCATTGGATGTACTTATAGGGATAAGACAGCATATTTGGCAGATGTTTTATTGTGATGACATTTTAATTTTATTGTATGGTCCTGATATATGTGCAGAGAGATAACTTTTAGAGGGTATGTTCCACTCTGCATTTGTGGGAGGGAACAATAAGTAATAAAAGTAAGGATGCTGGGGGGTGGCTGGCAAAATGTCAGTGACAGAAGAGTGAAGCAAGACAGTGACCTGCATAAACAATGCTGTCTGGACATCCTGCCTAAGAATGGGGAGTGAAAGCTAGTGTTGGAAAGAAAACGTAAGTATGACACAGTGAGACTGCAAGTAATTTTTGGTTTATAGCTAGATGGTCAAAAAATCATTTTATTGACCAAAAAAAAAAAAAAAAAACAAGAATATGTGAGATTGTAAATAAGCTGATCCCACATACCAGATATTTATGTGTGTGGAAGATCACAATACAGTGGATATCGGGGAGTTTGACCTTTCTCCACTGTACTGCACAGATTCATAGGTAAGTGCTAGACAAGCTGCCCTTGCAGTCCATTTTAACTATAGCCATTTTCCCTTTTGGTGCTTGAATTAATCCATCCAATTTGATGTTAAAATGGCCTTGCCCATCTCATGGTTGATAATTATATATTATCTCTAATAAGAATAACTGGAATCATGCCATAGATAATTTGAGGAGACATATGCATGGGATAAAGGATTTAAGATCTGCCTCTGTCCATTAGTAGTACATGAGGCAGTCCTGGGATAAATGTTCCATCCATATATCTTAGTTGCTGTTGAATACAGACAGGGATGAGCTTTGTTTTACTTGGATAGGGAATCTATTCTACAGCAACAGTATCCTACGCATGATAAACCTGTCTTATGAAAGCATTCTGTTGATGTTACAGAAGAGGTTTAGATCCCTGAACTGAGTATTTCTGATGCCATCTGACTTGTTGATGTGTAGAAGGCCCATCAGTATCGGGTCAGAGGATGCCTTTTATGCCACATACAGGTTACCACTTAGCAGTCTGTAGGATACCAAGTTTAATGCCATGGCTTTGAGTATTAATCCATATAGAACATATTGCTTAGGCCTTATATCCTTTTAGTAAGGTATCTCTGTGGGCATTCTAGTTGCAAGTTTCTGGACAGATGCATGTCAAACTGGGCATTATGCTACATGATTGGCCTAATGAGGGCTGAGTAAAGGGGGAAAATAACATCCCTAGATCTAGACATAGTAATTGCAGGTGGGGGTAGTCTCATTCATTAATAGCCTGTCACTGCCTATTTAAGTGGTACATTTAGGAATATTTTCTGCTTAAAACCTCAGCTTTGGCCGGCTAAGAACTAGCTGTATTCAACTGGCTGTATAAGAGAATTTAAGTACCTTTTATCTGCACATTTTTCAAATAATACTGCATTTAAATTGATTTATTTGTGTTACATTGAATATTAACTGAACTGGAAGTTTTGACTCTGTTTTGTCAGTTAGTTCCCCACCCACCCTCTTTGTTTTTGTTCTGGTTTTGGTGTTAATCTTGGTGGCTTTGAAACTGCCCGCCCCTCTTGTAAATTTGTGTTTGGATCCCCCTTCTGGGCCCATCTCATTTGCTCACTCAACTGAGTGCAGTGAGATCATATTCTGATTTCAGGCACTCCTACTGTGTACAAAGAGAGCATCTGGTAAAGAAAAAAAATGTTTAAGCTTGTTTTCTGCCTTTCCTATAAGTGGTCTAGACTGTTTGTAGGCTTCTGAGCCCCAGTTTGTTTCTTAGAACTAGACAGTTTTCTAGTTTCAGCACTCAAATCTGTTTCTTTGAACTCAGCACTTGTTCAGAACTCATTGTAAGCACTAAATAAGCTACAAATTACTACAGCACTCAGCTTTCCTCACTTGTCTAGAGGAAAGCAGTTTTTAGTATTTAATAAATAAGCACTTATCCAGGCATGTCTAAGTGTCAGCTCCCAGTGATTTCAGATGTCTACCTGATGAATCTGGGCATCTTGGGGCAATGCAGCAATTGCCTCATGTATGCAGACAACCGTCTCCTCCTACCACCCAACACTACAACTTGTGAGAGATGCACTTATATTGCCAAACTGGAAGCAAAGCTCTCTTCACCCAAGACTGGACTAGACAGTCAAGAGGAGAAGGTAAACACTTGCACCACACCACACTCATCACATAGGCCCTGAAAACCAACACCACCAAAACACACATATAGAAACACAAAACACACACCTACATTCGCGGAGGCTCTCAATACAAACCTGCCCAAGCATCAGGGACCTCCAAAGCAGAAACACAAGCAAACTCCACCCCCCAACACAACCCAAATGACACATAGCCCACAAACTCAGTGTGCCGCTCAACCACAGCCCATAAGACATAACAACGTACCCAACACTCTAGTCATAGGTGACTCTATAGTCAGGCACACTGATGTTCCACTCACCAGGCTAAACAAGGAGAAGGTTACTGTCAGCTGTCTGTCAGGTGCCAGGATCCACCATATAATGCAGGCACTCAGGTCACTCCACAACAAATACAAATATGACACTGTCATTGTCCATGTTGGTGTGAATGACCTGAGATGTACCTCCCTGGACTACATGAAAAGAGACATGGAGGAGCTCTCCAATCTTGTAGCCCAGGCAGGTATGACCCTGGCCCTATGTAGCATCCTGTCATCACCCTGAATGATGCCACAGTACAAGGACAAAATGATTGACTTCAACAATTGGCTAAGCTTCTGGTGTCATTCTAAGGGGATCCAGTATTTGTCTGACTGAGACGACATGATCAACAGACCACAATGCTTTGCCAGAGATGGCTTGCACCTGTCGCCCTTGGGATTCTGGATACTGGCTAAGGCTCTTGCCACCCCTATAGTGCCTTTTTTAGGCAAGATTCAAATGACAAATTCACCACCGTAACAGGTACACGCACGCAAAATCTGAGGGTAATGCTACTCAATGCTAGAAGTCTAAACCTCAAAATGCACTCACACGAGGCACTCCTTAAAATGGAGAACATCGACATCTGTGCAGTGACAGAGACCTAGTTCAAAGCTCCAGAGAGCACCCCTGCATTACCAGGCTATAATTCATACCACACCTTTTGGCCACCTAACCCGGAACAAAGCACTAAAGGTGGGGGCGTGTCCATATTCATTAAGGATATCCACACCTCCAGGCTAGTTGCACAGCATAATGCATCCGAGAGTATCCAAGTGCAACTAACTCTGGGCAAGACCACAATCCAAATTGTAGCTTGCTACAGACCCCCCCCCATCATGCCCCAGGATTCCCACTCTTCATTTCTTGATACACTGGAAAGTATTAGGGTACAACCTAGCACCCTTATAATGGGCGATTTCAACTACCCCACCATTAACTGGGAAAACTACTCATGTACCAACTTTTTTGCTCAACGTTTTCTGGAATTCATAAATTCCAATGCCTTGGATCAACTTATTCACACCCCCATCAGGGGTAGCAATATCCTAGACCTGGTCATTACCAACATGGGCAACCGGTGTTCCACACCAGAGGTCAATTCCTCGTTGGTCAGATCCAACCACAAGCTAATCACCCTAGACATCCACATCCCACCCCCACCACCAATTAGGGAAACCACCGTAAAAAACTTCTCCAAAGCCAACTTCACACTTAAGACAGAAGTGGCAAACTTCACGACACCCATGCAGACGGACAACAGAGGTACGACTGCTGAATCCTACACAAATGCACTTTATAAGCACTTACACAAGTGCATGTATCATGCTATCCCTAATAGAACCAAGATGCTATCCTCCAAAAAAGGAAGCCAATCTGGTGGTCCTCTGCCATAAAAAAACTCTACAACAGAAGAAAGAAACTGTTGCAAAAAAAGAGTAAAATCCCATGACTGGAGGAACTCCATGGTCAACCTCAATAAGAAGCTGAGATCCCTCATAAAATCCTTCAAAACTAGTTAAGAAAACAAAACTGCCACTGACTCTAAAGACAACCACAAAGCATTCTATAGCTATGCGAACAATCTCAATGGCAACACTCAGATCTGCTCTAAGTTACAGCACAATGGCACTAAATATACAGAACCAACTGATATTGCCAACATCCTGGCAGATAGGTTCAGTGCTAACTTGACCCCCTTCCCACCCCCTAGAGGGCTCATCTCTATACCGGAAGAATACAAAGTTCCTGTAATCACAGCTGCACAGGTAAAAAACACACTCTCCAAAGCCAAGAACACAGCATCCATGGGACCTGACAATATCCCAGGCTGTGCTCTACACAAACTACAGAATAAACTGGCACCTTACCTAAGTACCATGTTCAGTCATAGCCTCACCTCAGGCTTTGTGCCCACTGAATGGCGCACCGCAATGGTTATCCCACTCCACAAAGGGGGAGCCACGACGGACTCCAGGAACTATAGCTCCATTAGCCTGACGAGCTTGGTCTGCAAGGCCATGGAACGTATCATCATGGAACTCATAAACAAAGACATTGGTAATCTCCAAACTCTGGACCCTACCCAGTTCGGATTTGTAAAAGGCAGATCATGTCTCCTAAACCTGAATGACTTCTTTGAAGCAGTCACCAAAGCCATAGATGAGGGTAAGGTGGTTCACACAGCTTATCTAGATCTCGCCAAGGCTTTCAATACCATCCCCCACTCTGGAATTAAACATAAGCTCACTAAACTAGGTATAGATCCCTATGTCACAAGATGGGTTGCCAACTGGTTCATGGACAGAGCCCACACTGTGAAAGTAGCAGACTCCAAATCCGACTTCAGACCAGTGACAAGTGGAGTACCACCGGGTTCAGTCCTGGGTCCTCTCCTGTTTGGTATCTACTTCTCTGAAGTACAGGCTAACACAGAAGGCCTTTGGCTAACAAAGTTTGCAGATGACTGCAAACTAGGAGCCATAATCGAAACTCCTAAAGATGTGGCCATACTACAAAAGGGTCTCACTGAGACAGATGCCTGGTGTCAAACCCATGGCCTGAAGCTCATTGCCAAAAAGTGTGTTGTCGTCCCCTTTGGTAAAAACTCTGTACCCATGAACTACCACATAGCTGGTAGTTTACTTAACGCCGAAAATGTGATAAGAGACCTTGGGACACAGATTGACAGTAGTCTCTCCTTTGATAATCACATCGCCACAGTGGTCAGGAAATCCTTCTACGTGGCTCACCTCATCACAAAAGGTTTCTCATCCAGAAAAAAGAGGTCAGTGTTCCCCTCTACTCATCACTCATTAGACCCATTATAGAGTACAATGCCCCTTTTGGTATGTACCCCACAAGACATCTACACAGAAATACCTCACAATGAAGATTACTGGCCTCAAACAGATGCCATACGCAGACCGTCTCAAAAAACTCCAGCTTTACTCCGTCGGATATCGCCTACTCAGAGGCGATCTCTGCCTAACATACAAAGCTATGTCAAGCCCAGAGCTGTTGGACATGCTCCACTTAAAGAAATCCCATTCCCTCTGAACTACACGCTCTAGGGACCTAAACCTTGTCACCACAATAAACAGAACATGCTGGAGGGATAGATTCCTATCCCAGAGACTTCCCATACTATGTCAAACAGAGCTCCTCATTAGCACTCTTCAAGAAAAATCTTGATGATTGGATGGGAGCTAGGAAATTCACCCCGGGGATCACTTCTGTGGCTCTGCTCAACAGGGGCACAGGAAAATAATTTTCTTGGGAGGCGAAAGCCAGGGTACATTTTTGGCTAGGCTTATATAGGCCCTAAGGCCAATAGCCTAGTACCTACCTATGAACCTATGACAATCTTCCTGTTTATAAGCTGTATAATATAGAAGTACTTACTTATGACAATGGATACATGTTGGTCAAAAGTTAAGTCACTGTCCACATAAGTAACTAAATCTCAAACAACTTGTTTAACTTGCAGGTGTGTATTGTCAATGTGGTAGTTCCCTAGGGTAGATGACTTCACAAAATATGCAATAATGAATTTTTTGGCATTTAGTCTCAGTCGATGATTTTTGCACCAGTCATTTATTTGGGACAAACATTCCTTCAGGATGGCTAAATCAAGTGCAGTCTCAAAGTTGGTATATATGATTACTGGGGGTGAAGGGTTACATGGAGCTTGCTCTCCTGCAAAAACAAAACAAAAAAAGTTTAACTTTGTTTTTTCTGTTTTCTGCTTGGCTTTTGATTTGCTGATGTATGCCCATAGATATATATATATATATATATATATATATATATATATATATATATATATATATATATATATATATGGGTCACCTTCAGATGCCCGACACGGAATCCGACGGGACGAAAAGACCGACAACGCAGATGACCGACAAGGTGAGAACCCGACGGACTCGGTAAGTGTGCGATAGAGTGAGGGATTTAGTGTTAGGGAGCGGACAGGTAAGTGTGCGATAGTGAGGGACTGTGGGTTTAGGGGTGGGTTAAGTGAGTTAGGGTTAGGGTGCAGGTAGGGTGTGTGTGCGATAGTGAGGGACTGTGGGTTTAGGGGTGGGTTAAGTGAGTTAGGGTTAGGGTGCAGGTAGGGTGAGTGTGCGGTAGTGTCGGACCTTGGGGTTAGGGGTGGGTAAGTGAGTTAGGGTTAGGGTGCAGGTAGGGTTAGGGTGCAGGTAGGGTGAGTGTGCGGTAGTGTCGGAACTTGGGGTTAGGGGTGGGTAAGTGA